>NC_064282.1:48867648-48983425 GCF_019186545.1 Solanum stenotomum
CCTTGTCCCAAATTAATTGTTACTTTCCACTTATTAGAATCGATTTGACTTAATTTTTAGAAATAAATCAAATTGAATATTTTTAATTAAAATTTAGATATTTAAAAATTATATTTTCTTATGTCTATTCGATGAAAATATATATTTTAAAATATTAATCAAATTTATTGTATTTGACTTTTGAGAAGCGACAACTAATTTTAGAGGGAGGGAGTACATTTTCTTTCGACTCAAAAGTTATCTTATTATCTTATTATATAAGAGAGAGTTGAAATGTTTTTTGTTCTACTTTAATTTAATTAGTGTACATTTTTTTCCAAAATTATGGAACTCACTTTAGCTATGACATTTAGTTTTAAATTCATATCCTTTAGTTCTAGCTTTATTACTTTGACGCTAATATTTGTGTAAATCTTTTAACTACTTAAAGTAAAAAATCAACGTCAATGAAGAAAAATACTTTAATTATGGACATCCCAATGGGCCTCTTCAGATTAGATTTACAACAAAAAAATAAAGAATTTATATGTAATATAAAGGAGAAACATAGACAAGGTGATGTGACACCTCTCTATTGCCTCCATTAATATTTATCTTTTTTCTCCTTTTTTGAGATTTTTTTTCTTAATTCTTTTCATTAAATATTTTATTTATTAATAAATAAGAAATTCAATCATATTTACTATTTCTAATTATATCTAATGAGTTACAAAAAACCTCCATCAATTCATATTCTCTACTTAAATAACATGACTCTTCAATCATCTCTTTCTACACTGCAAGATCATTGGCGAACTTGGCAAGATCACAGAAGCGATCCAGAGTTGAGAGGAAGCAGGAAAGCAATCCAAAAATAGAGACAGATGGAGAATTGTCCTAGCTAGTAGATGGTGGGCAATATGGAAGGAAAGGAACTCTAGAGCTTTTGATAGTGTTGAGAATAGTATGCACAAGGTCAAAACTAAATTGTCTTATGCTATTATGTTTTTGGTGTAATCAATTATACTCAAATGACTATCTCCATAATTGATGTACTAGACTCAATTTAGTAAAAGATAGTTAGATTTGAAGCACATGTTGTAAATACTGACCAGTACAGTTTTAGTAATGACTTTTGAGGAAAAGACAAAGTTACCAATTTTTTTAAAAAAACACATGCCTCTTCAACTCCTTTCTAACTATTCTATGGATTATCAAATCTATAAATTACAATCATCCATGGAGATGTTGAATATTCATTTTCTCATTCTTTCTTACTATTAGTTTAGTGTAATTTTTTTCTCTTTTAAAAAAAATAAAAATATTCTTCACCTTTTCCATAAGAAATCATAGAAAAGATAATGACATGATATGTCCTTCACTTTGATGAAGATCAAAGATATATTCTTCAAAGATTCATTACAAAGAGATGCTCACATTAGTTTAGTACAAGTTCATCAAAACGAAGAAGTAAGCTTAATTATGTTGAAAGATTTATTAAGAGAGATGATCATATTAATATAAAGTTTGAATGTTTCCAATATTTTAGAGATTCATTAATGTATTGTTTTGATTTCAATATTCTAAAATTTTGCCATGCTTGAAAGCTATATTAACTATGGTACATTTCTCATAGCTATTGATATTGTTGTGCTTTAAAATCTATATATAATATATGCTAATAAAACTATATACGAAAAACAAGAATTTGATTTGCTTGCTTTCCTAATAAAACTTAAATACCCAACAAACGTTGAATAGTTCATGAATTTTTTTCTTTCATTGATTTTAAATTTTTTAGCTCCATTATATCTATTCAACTTCTGCTTTAATTAATATTATTAACACATTTTCTTTAAATTCATATTTGTAACCCCCAACTATTTAATTTAAAAATTTAAGACACCTTATGATATTCCTNTTTTTTTTTTTTATATATATATATATATATATATATATATATATATATATATATATATATAAATTCATTTTTTTCCATAAGATTCTTACTCAAGATTATTATTTTTATTCCATATTTGAAATAGTGTATATTATTGTTGTAGTATCAGATTTATATTTCGGTTTGACTCCATGAAAAGACTCTTTAATGTGGATAGAAGGGGAGCCGGATAAAAGCTCGAAAATAATTGCATTGATTATATATATATATATATATATATATATTTATCTTTATTTTTGTGATTAAGGACTTGGCAATGTTGTGTTGTTATTTTTCTCTTTTTGCTTTTTTCATATGTTCTCTCTATACATTATTTTTTTAAAATTTAAGTTCTTATAAAAAAATTAATTGTAGTAAATTACATTTTTATTTAGTTGAAATTAGTTATTTGTAACTTTGTCAGAACATAGTGTTAACTACGCCAACAGACGTTCAAATTTACTATTCCTGGCTCAAAAGAAAATCATATTAAATATTGAAATACGTAGTTCTTAGGTGTTTCTTATGGTGAAGATCAATTCCATTTTCTTTAAATTTGTTCATTTCTTCTACTTTTAAAGAATTACCAAAAAAATACTATAAGATATATAGGAAAATTAGCAATAGCGGTTTATTTAGATAATGAGTAAGAATAAGAGAAAAGTATTTATTTAGACAATGATGAAAAATAAGAAAAAATAAGGAGAATGAAAGAATTAAATATTAAAGAAGAAATGAAATAGAAATACTTATCTCTTTTTCCTCCTATTTTTAGTTTCATTACTTTTTTATTTCGAGTAAAAGGAAGATTCATCGGACAGTAAATTTATCATTTAACAAAAATAAGAAAAAAAAACTAAGTCCTTAAATATGTTTATTCGAATTATATATATAAAAGATTATAATATACATATTTTTTTTCTTAATAAATTAGCCTTTTTAATTTTGAAAATTATTTGATAATAAAAATGTAATTCATTTAAGCTCCAATTCTACAAAAATACTTGTATTGTGATTTTATCATTTTCTTGTTTCTATAGTTGATCTTTTTATATCTTGAATCATAATCATTTTCTTAAATAAATTTACACATATATCTTATAACTGCGCGAAGTGCGGCCAAATTCCCTAGTGATTTACTACCACACAAATATATATAATTTGTTGGATGTCTTAATAGTAGGAGATCAACATCAAGTTATGTTTTCATGTTGGCCAGAGGAACTGTTTTCCGGAAGAGTGTGAAACAAACATTAATAGTGTTTTCTACCATGGAAGCCGAATTTGTAGGTTGCTATGTAATAGAACATAAATAAGAATAGATGAAATCCGTAAGAACTGGAACTTGCAACGTTAATGAAGTTGCTGCCTTTTTATTATATCTATGTTTTACTTTGTTTGCTTTGTACGTTTGCCACTATATACCTATATCTAGGCAATGTAATTAATTTGGATATGAATTAAGGTCTCCCCTAGCACAAAGTCGAGTTGAAAGCATCCTTACCGATTAGATTTGACTTAAAATGAACATATCTCTCGCCACATAATGAATTAGGTGGAGTAAGTGACCTACAAAATTAAAGACCTTTGATTCCTCTTTCCAACACCACCAAGTTTGCCTCATTTGGAGTTCAGAGTAAGCAGTTATAACCATTTTACTAGATACTACCGCAACAGAGTTTCCTGAAAATTCCTACGAATCCTTTCTACATGCCATCAAAATTTGACGATCCGTACTGTCAACTCGTCAAAAAATTCAAAGAGTTTGATTTTTGGGGTACAATTCCTACAAATCCATTCTACGAGCCGTAGAAACTTCTACTTGTCGTAGATTGGACCCATAGAATGAAATTTTGAGTTGTAAAATTCAATATAAATTCCATGGATGGGATCTACGGTCTGTAGAACAACCCACGATCCGTAGATGGACCCACAAAAGGTTTTTGTTAGCTTTTAAGAGGGGTAGTTTAGTCTTTTTGCACCTCTTCTAAGCCTAAACCCTGAGCGTTTTACACCTAGTTAAGGGTTTATATAGTGTTAATTAGTTCTTATACATTCATTAACATTTCAAGTCATTAAAGCAAGGTTTCAATAGGCGAAAAAACTAGGTTTTCAAGCTTTCTTCCAGTTTCGCCAAGAACTTTGTTCTCTCCGGTATGTAAGGCTATGCATAGTGCAGGACTAAGTTAGTCCTCATGCCCCACATCTACTTTCTATCAGTAAGAGATAATCTAGGGTTACATCCTTAGTGTTGATAATTCTTGAGATGAGTTGTTATTGAATTCTGAGTTTCTATTCCTAATTTTTGAGTTGCTATATGCTATGCATTGAGATTCTTGAGTTGATTGTTCATTACTATTATTCAGCATGAACCCTAGTATTTGAGTCTTCACAGAGTTATTATTGAGAATCTTTTTAACCAAACAATTGTCTTAAATTAATTTTCTGAGAAAGCAAAGAAGAGTTTTGTAGAGTTTAAAGAGAGCTTTTTGAGTAAAGTTTAAGGGAACTAATTGATTCCCAAATGTATTACTTTTCCATTAATAAAGAGAATCTTTGTTTTTCATAAAAACTTTTCAGAAATATTTCAGAGCAGTTACCTCTTTTAAGAGGATAATTGTAACATCCCCCTTTAGAAAGAACTAGAAATAGAAGGAAACCATTTTTTTGGAAATAATCAAATTTGGAAAGTTTGACAAATTAAGCTGAGTTTTGGGTCAACTTCAAATGACCATAACTTCTAGCTCAGAATGAGTTAGGTGTGCTACAAGATACCGTAGGAAATATCTTCGAATTATCTTTCCAATGCCGCCAAGTTTGTGCAATTTCGAGTTTGTATGAGGGAGGTATGCCCATTTAAATTTGGGATAACTAGATAAGGAAAGTCTAAACCGGATTTTGGAAGGGTATTATGGTCTTTTAACTACCCAATTAAATTATTTTGTTTTTGGTAATTAATTAGGGGTCTAAACTGAATTGGGTCAGTTTACGCACTCAAAGATTTCACGCTAGGTTTTTTTGAGAAAGAACGCAAGAGGATAAAAGAGGAGAAAGAGCCAAAGTTTGTTCTTGAAGTTTAACTTGTGGAATTCGCCAAGGGTTGATCCCTACGAGGTATGTGAGACTTTCATAGCGTTGGGTTCATTCACCCACGCGCCAATCATGTTGGTTTCAGTGAAATTCGTTTTAAGAGTTGAAAGTATGTTGTTCTTGAAATTGGCTTAGGTTTATTGAGATTTGATGGGATTGTTGAGTTCTTGATGGAATCGTGTCAATTTTAGAGTCGTTTTAAGTTAGAGTCGTGTGTACATATACTGGGTATCTGAATCTAAATAGGAATTGACAAAAAAAATCGAATTTAGGTGAATTTGGGCGTGAAAATGAAGGAGGAAAAAGTCGAGCAGGAATTGGCACACAAGTCCGCATCGCGGACTTGCTCCCACAGTGTACAAAAATCACCTCCGCGTCACGGAGAAGACGCAGGGTCCTCTGTTTCAAAATTAAATTTTTTGATAAAATATTTAAATGCATCTCCGCGTCGCGGACTTGCTTCCAGACAGTGATTTCTTGATCGTTTCTCATGTTTAACTATCTAAAAACACTCCTAAACCTCATGAGATCCTTCTTATCATAAATCATAATCTGTGAATCCATAAATATACATTCAAGGAAATTTAAGAGTCAAGTCTAGAGAGTTCTCAGAGTCTTTTACAAATGATTTAAACTTGTTTTAAGACTTGAATTTTGAGTTGAGTAAAGAGTAAAGAGTGAAGTTAATTCCTTCAAAAGAGTATATGGGGACTATGTATTCCCAAATAGTAAATATTTTCACATTTAAACAAGAGAGAAAACACCGATTTCCAAGAGAGCTTTTGAGCTAGTTTTTGAGTAATTATCTCAAACTACATAAGAGTTTTGTTTTTAAACATATGAGCTGATTATATTTTGGGAGTAGTATTGAGCACTGATATGGGGACGAGTTCACAAATAACTCTATTCTCCATAAACCATGTAGTCATTGTGGGTAAGAAGGGTCATACTTTGTAGATGATTCCTTAGTGCTTTCTAGCATAGACTAGTGGATCCACTTAGTTGAGGCGTTCTATATCACAACAAGGTATAGGAAAGTTCTGGTAGCATGGGCGAGACGTTGTATCATCACTTTAGCTCATAGTAATGGTTGTTTGTTAGAGAAACTCCCACAATATTATATTACTTTATATGTAAAATGAGTTGTTATTGCATTTCTTTAACACATTGAGTTGTCACCTACTGTTTAAATGCTTTGTATAACTACACCTTTATTGGTCTTTTACTTTGCATTTGAGTTGAGTATTCATGAGTTGAGTAAAGCTAAGGTAAGTGTTCTTTTCAGACTCCTTTCAAGCTTATGTCTTGTTTAGTTTTCCCCTCTCATACTCGTACATTCAATGTACTGATGCTATTTGGCCTGCATCATTTTATGATGCAGACACATGTAACTAGGATCAGCATCCAACGCCTCGTTGATCCAGTTGAGCACTCAGTGTCAGTTGGTGAACCTCCTTGCTATCCGGAGGACCCCCTTTTCATTGTTTTAGTATTTTCAGTTGTTAGGATGATCGGGGGTCTTCTCTCGACATCCCTCTTTGTTTTAGAGGCTTCATAGACGGATTAGTTATAGTTCTTTAGTCTTCTCATCTTCAGTTGTTGATGTTAAGACTTAAGTTGTCA
Source organism: Solanum stenotomum (assembly GCF_019186545.1). Classification (NCBI taxonomy): domain Eukaryota; kingdom Viridiplantae; phylum Streptophyta; class Magnoliopsida; order Solanales; family Solanaceae; genus Solanum; species Solanum stenotomum. The sequence continues at coordinate 48,874,280 of NC_064282.1, forward strand.
TTTCGTCTAGTTTATTATTTCTTTAAGATATTGCAAGAGTTGTCCTTTGAGACAATTTTCTTGTTATTAAGTCTTCAGCTACGAGTTAAGCCTGGCTAAGGGTTTGCTTGGGGCCAACAATGGTTCTCGAGTGCTAATCCCACCCAGGGTGTAGGCTCGGGGTGTGACAATAATTTGAGCAATTATCTCAAATTCAGAAAAAGTATAAATTATACATTTGAGCATGAGTATGTTTATGTATTGAGAGTAGTATTGAGCACCGATATGAGAATGAGTTCAGACTACTCAAAATCCTTATAAACCATGTAACCAACATGGGTAAAAGATCGTACTTTTTAGACGACACCTTGTTGCTTTCGAGCAGAGCTTTAGTGGATGCAGTTAGTTGAAGTGTTCTATATCCAGGCAAGTTATTGGATAGTTTTGGCAGCATGGGTGAGACAATGTATCATCACGTTGCTCATAGTGATGGTTGTCGGTTAGATAATCTCGTATTTGTTTTACATCCTTGAGTTAGCTATTTTACTTTTAAAGCTTTCAACATTCTATCTTTTACTTATGCTTTGAGTTGAGTTGATATAGTTGAGTTAGATGAGTTGAGGTGAGTAGTTCTTCAGCCTTATCAATTCAATTACTTATTCATTCATTTTATTACATACTCAAGCATTTAATGTACTGATGTGATGCAGAAAACCGTTGTCGGACTTGATTAATCGCCCTTTGCTGTTCAAACTGAATCGTTTCATTTTTGTAATTTTCTAATTGTTCCAAATCTTTTAAAAAGCGTTCCGAGTGAGTTATTTAAGCTCCATGTTGAACTATAGAGGCTTCATAAATATATAGAGTTGATAAGTCTGTAATATTTACTTTTCCTCGATATATTTTGCAAACTATTATACCTATATTATTGAGTATTTTATAGACAGTTTAAGTTGAGTATTTACTTTGAGTTTGAATGTTCTACATTCTGTTTCGAACCCTATTATCACTTGAGAAAATTTTCTGCTAAGTAGTCAGTCAGACCAATGGTTCTCTTGGAACCAGAAATGATTCTCGAATGCCAGCCACATCGAGGGTGTAGGCTCAGGACATGTCATGTACACTATATAATCTATCCATTGTCCTTAGGATTACTAGGTAAAGTAGGAATCATAGTCAATGCATTAGATGTGTGACATGTTCCAATACTATGAAGCATCAAATCAAAGAATATGACCGAGTATTTTATCACTGGTATACAAATAGTTAGTGGTGTAGAGAGACCATTGAAAATTTATGAGATAATAAATCAGTTGAGTTATATTCAAAAAAATAATCAAAATTCATCAAAGTCAAAGCAAAATGACAATAAATTTCTAGTTATGAAGGAAAGAGTTCAGAGTTGTCTTATGTCGATTGATCATTTAGTAAAAACTCGGTAATTGTGAATGTGCTCACAAAATATTTGCTGCCTTAAGTGTTTCATATACATGTGACTCATGTGGGTGTTGTCAGATTCATTGATGAGTCATTTTAGTGGGTGTTTGTGATTTTCTTTATGCTTTTGACATGTTAAAGTTTATTTTCTATAGAAATTGAAGTTTTATGAAATTTATAAATTTTATATTTTTATAATAGGGAGATAAAGGACACAGATGGTGGAGTTAAGACTCGAGTAATTAGGACAGTTGGAGGAGACTCAGAGCACTTTCTAATTGAGATGGGGCTACAACATGGATCGAATCTTAGCCCTTTCCTATTTGTCTTTGTGATGGATGAGTTGATATAGTCTATTAAGGAAAATATTCCATGGTGTGTGTTGTATGTAGATGAAAAATTATTGATTGATGAGACACGAGTCAAAGTTAATGTTAGGTTGGAGTGTTAGAGACAGACTCTGGAGTCCAAAGGGTTCAGATTGAGCAGGACTAAGAAAAAATATTTGGAGTGCATTTTCAGTATTGTGTCGCATGAAGTAGACATGGAAGTAAGATTTGCCGCACAGACTATTTCTAAGAGTGACAATTTTAAGTATCGTGGGACCATAATCCAGGATAATAGGGATATCTACAATGATGTCATACATCACATTGGTGCAACATGGATGAAGTGAAGGCTTTCTTTTGGAATTTTTTGTGATAAGAAGGTACCACCTAGACATACAGGTAAGTTCTACGGAGTGGTGGTTAGACCATCCTTGTTGTATTGGGTGAAATGATGGTCAGTCCAGCTCTCACATGTTCAAAATATGCATGTTGTGGAGGTGCATATGCTGATAGATGTGTAGGAATACTAGAAGCGATAACATAAGAAATGAAGATAAAATAAGAAATGAAGTTATCTAGGAGAAAATGGAAGTGACTTCGGTGGTGGATAAGATGAGGAAAGTGAGATTAAGATAGTTTGGACTTGTACACAGGAGGTGTGTTAACATCCCAGTGACAAGGTGCGAGAGGTTGGTTGTAGGGGATTCGCAGTGGGGTACAGATATGTCAAACAAGTATTGAGGAGAGGTGATTAGCTAAAATATGACGCAATATTATATATCAAGGACATGACTCTAGATATAAAGGAGTGGAGGTTGCAAATTAGGGTAGAGGGATGGAAAACTTTTTATCACATAATCATTCATTAAATAAAATGTTTTCTCAATTTTACTTATTTTTGTTATAGTTCAATAATTTAACTTAATACAAATATCAAATGCTACTAAATATTTTCGGTTTAGATGTACGAAGAGGAGAATTGTTGATAATTTTTTTAACCTTGAATATAATAGTAAAGTATCAATCAAGTTAGGCCACCTTTCCAAAATTAATAACTATGCACTAGCTAAATAACTACTCCATTGTCTTGAATTAATTGTTACATTAGGTTTTTTAGAGTCGATTAGATTTATTCTAGAATTGAGGGAACATTATACAAAATAGATCCAATTGTGAAAGTATTTACTCAAATTGGATCCAACCTAAATTATTTATGCTTAATGGATTCATGACCCATATTATTTACCCACTTATCCCACTTTCTCCTTTCTTATTTTGTGCATGATGTCAGCATCACTACTATGAATTAATCCATAGTGATACTCTGTCAGTATATTGATACCATATATGTATCATATTGGACTGAACTTAATCCTCAGTGATACTCCATCGGTATATTGTTACCCTATCGGTATCATATAGGATTGAGTTTTTTTTATGAAATAAATAAGAAACAATTAAGATAACATTATTAAAGTCACAATCTTATTTAATAAACTCTAAATTAGTAGAAAATATAATCTTTGTGATACCCCGTCGGTAAATTGATATCATATCAGTATCATGTAGGATTGAACTTATTCCTCTGTGATACTCTGTTGGTATATTGATACCCTACCGGTATCATATAGGATTGAACTCTTTTTTAAGAAATAAATAAGAAACAATTAAGAGAAAATTATTCAAGTCATAATTGTAACACCCCAGATTCTAAAAGAGACAAAATGCAGATTTTTAGAAGTTGCAGGTGCCACCAACGGAGGCCACCTATGGACCGTAGGTTGACCCACGGACCGTAGGTGGGGTCCGTGGTTGCCCACCTGCAACTCCCTCCCCAGAACCCCAGAAAATTCAACCAAGTCACTACCCACGGCCGGACCTATAGACTGTAGGTTAGACCACGGGTCGTCATCCAGGTCCATGGATTATGACCCCCAAAAGCCATCATATGAAGCTGAACGACAGATGACCAGGACAGACAGTAAGTCCATCCACGGTCCGTCGGTCAGGCCCGTCGTTGGCCACGACAGATTTTAAGTCAGGGATCGTTTGATCTTTACCCCTATGCGTTGGACACTTAAACTACGTCATTTAACCCCTAAACTATGTTGTTTTGGTCAGTTTAGCCTAGTAACTAAATCAGAACTTATCCTAAGTGATTCATTCTCCAAAATTCATCCAATTAGAACGAAAAGAGGAGAAAGCAATCGACCAAACCCTCTCCAAGAACGCAACAAGTTTCCTTTAATTCCAGCCCCAAAATCGAAAGATTTCTCCATAAAATTCGTCACCAAGTATGTGGGATTTCTCTTGTGCGTTCCTTTCACACATCAGGTCCCTATATTTCAGTTAGATTCTTTATTCTCTATATCGTGTTTAGACTTAGGGTTTCTAGAACTTCAGATAATTGTTGTGATTTAGTTGTTAGAGTAATCCTAATCTGATTATTATATTTTCGTAACCATGTTGCTTAATCGTTGCATGAAATTTAGAACCCTAGTTATGTAGATACATATAGTTCATGAATAACACTTGTTAGGTCAGTTTATAGAGATATACATGCTCCAGTTAAGAATGTTTCATTTTCAATACTTAATGTTGCATTTTAAGTTAGCATGTCAGAATCTTGAGCTATCCTGTATATTTCAGTTATATTGTATTCTACACATTTCCAATTGGGAGTAGGCTTAACACCGAGTTGGACTAGGGTCAGTCACCCTCAATGTCCCAAAACTACGTTCCCCCGTAGGTTTATATGTAACACTCCGAAAAACTAATGAACTAAGATAGAGCCTAATTTGTCAACTAGTAGCCTAAATGGGGTTTAATGTAAAGAATAGAGTCGTAAAACAACCTCCATTAATTAGTACTAGTGTTTTTGGGTGTAAACATCAAGGTACAACCCCAGAAGGACCAACCAAGAGTCTTTGAGGAGGACCTTGAAGTAGCCTAAAAAAAAGCTACCAAATCAGCTTTGAGCTACGGATGGGCACCCACGAGTCGTGGGTGGACCCAAGACCCTTAGGTGGGGGTCGTGGGTCGAGGCTGGACCTCCCCATTTTCTCCAAAACTCTCCGTCCTATCTACGCTTGTGCGAAAAGGCTCGTGACCCCACCCACGGTCCGTGGGTGGGAGTTTCGTGAGTGACAGAAGTTTTTGAAATTTAGTTTTTAAATTAGGGATTAAGGAAGGGGCTTAGGGTTAATTAACTAATTAAGTAGGGTCGTTTAATACTAATTAAGACACCTATAAATATATAATAAACCCCAAAACTAAGTCAACTAGTTCATTCTCTCAAGACCCCAAAATAAACTCCTTCCCTCCCAAATAATTCTCTCGGTAGAAACCTCCATTGAAGAAGAAAATGTCAAGGTATAGGGCTCAAGAACTCCACGTTTCCACTCAGTTTCATGAGGAATCTTCAATTAAGGTATGGTAGTTTTGATTCATATTAACTTTTCATCCATGAAGTCCATAAATCCTCCATTTCAAAGTAGATAAAGTCTCCAAAAACCTAGGGTTTCTATTCTAAGCCATGGAATCTTTCTCAAAGCGTTTTCATAGATTTAGTTATTACATATTATGATTGAATTGTTGATTATTATAGTTTTTTATGAGAAAATCACCCATGAATCCATGTTTTTCCCGTAACCCTAGTTTGAGACTTGTGAATTGGGTGAATTGTAGTAATTATTGAATTGTTCTTATAATAGTTTAGTTCATTGAATCATGTCACCATCTATATCTAATGTAGTAATTCTAGATTGATTGGTTGAATGTGATCTATAGCCTTGAAGGGCAAAATGTGAGAATTGACTATGTGTATGAGACTTGTGTGTATACTATTTGATTGCTTTGAGAGTAAAGTAACTATATTATAATCTAATTGTTGTGTTGATTGGATGATTATCCTTATGTACACACTTAGGTATGAAGATCATGTAATGTGAAAGGTTTGTCACATATATTGGTTCTAAGGGTTGAAGACTAGTCTCCCCTAATGAATTTAGGAGCTATAGAATGAGTTGTGGATTGAGTGTCAAGACATTCTTCCTTAATTATCAACTTGAGTCAAGACTTAATATAAACTCAAATGGGAATTAATGCTTAGCACCAAGAGGATATGACTATGAGATGAAAGCTTTTACACTAGTTGAGTCCGGCCTTCCTAATAGGTTCCTTTTACAATAGTTGAGTCCATTCCCAAAGTAGTTTTCTCATGAGATGGAAACCTTCTACCATAGTTGTGTTCGGGTTTCTAGAAGAAATCTCCATATCCCATAAACTATGTGCCCACATAGGTATTTCGCTAGTGGATCCACATAAACTAAGAGTTTTAGTTCTACCTTAGGCAAGTGGGACAACCCCTTTTCGGTTTGGGGTAGACACAGGATTCCATGATTAAGCTCTCATGGTCTATGTCGGTTAAAGCTAATCCCACTATGATAGATGAACTAGAGTTGGAGTTATGAACTATAATCACTTAATAAGCTTTCCTTAGTGTGGATAGGAGTATGAGATCTTATTCATACATTGCACAAGGTTGCTTTGAAGGTTCTTATGGTTTGTTTCCTTTATGTTGAGATGATCAATATGTTGAATATTCTTGTATCTTATGAATTTTCACTTATTTCTATGATAGTTCATAAACTTGATCAAATGCATACAACTAAAATGTCCCTTTTTAGCATCGTTAATGGTTTTTATGCATAGCTACCATACTTAGTGCAATAATTGTACTAACCCATATTTCTTCTATATTTTCTACTAAGTGTGGGTTCCGGAGTTTAAGGTGATTCCTTCTAGTTCAAGCTTGGGTTGACTGCTCATCAAGCTTGTGGTATGTCCTCATGGATATGAGGACAAGAGCTTTATTGTTGTTTCATTTCTTTAGTTGTACTAGACATTTTCATAGTCTCTATTGTAAGGGTTGTGACCCTATTATTTTGAGACTCTGATTGTAGTAGATGGCATAATGAGACTATGTCTAGCCTTCCACTTTACTTTTATGAAAGTTTCTTAAAGACTTGAAAATGTGTTTCTATTCTTTATTATTCTATACTTATGTGATGATGATATGCTAAGAGGCTTACTTGGGGCCCTTTTGCGTTCCATGTGTCATGTTACGTCTAGGGGTTACCCTTGGGTCGTGACAAACTTGGTATCAGAGCAAAATATTTAGAATGATTCTAGGATGATGTCTCATAAACCACGTCTAGTAAATTACACTTCTTTCATTACTCTTAAGTCGTGTCATAGAGTTTAACTCTATAAAGTCTTCCTTCTAATCCTTCTCTTGTGTCTTCAGGAAATGAATACACGAAGGGCTAACACAAGAAGGGTGGAAGAGGAGAATGTGAATCAAGGAGTTCCTCAAGGTAATCAATCTCCTCAAGATGGGCAAGCTCTGGTTAACCCCATGGCTGAAAATTTAACTCAAGAGGAGTTTAGGTCCACCATTCAAATAATGACTCAAGCTATGACTGCTCAAGCTCAAGTCGTAACAACTCAAGCCCACTGTGAACCCTAATGTGAACTCCGTAGCTTCAAGGTTGAGAGATTTCACAAGAATGAATCCTCCTATGTTCTTTGGTTCCAAAGTGGGTGAAGATCCTCAAGAGTTTGTGAAGGAGGTCTTCAAGATAATTGATTTTATGGGGGTGACTTCTTTAGAGAAAGTGGAACTAGCCGTTTACCAATTGAAGGAAGTGGCCCAAGTATGGTATACTCAATGGAAGAGGAATAGGTCGGAAGGAGCGGGCCTCATAGGTTAGGAGGTATTCAAGAAAGCATTCTTTGATAGGTTCTTTCCCCGAAAAAAGAGGGAAGCCAAGGTGGAGAAATTTATTAACCTTCCTCAAGAAGGTATGAGTGTTGAAGAATATTCTCTAAAATTTACCGAATTGTCTAAGTATGCTCCATCTATGGTGGCGGAACCAAGAGATGAGATGAGTAGGTCTGTGATGGGTATATCCAAAGTGGTAAGAAAAGAATATCGTACAACAATGCTTTTTCATGACATGTATCTCTCACGTCTTATGGTGTATGCCCAACAAATGGAGAGTGAGAAACTCCAAGGCAATAGGGAGGTGAAAAGAGCTAGAACCGGTGAAGGGAATATTTCTAATAATAAGTCTGATGGGCAAGGTCAGCAAGGGTTCAAGCAAAGATTCTCCAATCAAGGCTCCACTAGTACTCCAAGGGTTGATAAGGATAGGGTTTCCAACCCTAAACCGCAAGGGGGCCATAGTGGTGGTTCATATGTTGCTAGGCCTAATTGTGCAAAATGTGGTAGAAAACATGAAGGCAAATGCTTAGTGGGCACCGATGGGTGCTATAGTTGTGGCAAGAGTGGCCTCATAATAAGAGATTATCCCATGCTCAAAGTCAAGGGGAGAGAAGATAAGCAAGCTCATCCAAGTGGTTCCAACTCCAATGCTCAAAAGCAAAACCACTTGTATGCTCTTCAATCCCAAGGTGACCAAGAGAGCTCCCGAATGTGGTGATTGGTATGTTACAAGTCTTTTATACTGATGTTTATGCATTGTTAGATCCCGGTTCCACTTTGTCCTTTGTCACACCTTTTGTAGCTATGAAGTTTAAAATACTCCCCGAAGTGCCATTAGAGCCTTTTTTGGTTTCTACCCCAGTTGGTGACTCGACAGTGGCAAAAAGAGTCTATAGAAGTCGTCATATTTCCTTGTCTCACAAAGTTACCTTGGTGTACTTGGTAGAGTTAGATATGCTTGATTTTTATGTAATTTTGGGTATGGATTGGTTGCATGCATGTTATGCCTCTATAGATTGTAGGACCCGGGTGGTCAAATTTCAATTTCCTAATGAGCCAATCTTAGAGTGGAAAGGGGAGAATTATATTCCTAGAGGTCAATTTGTTTCTTGTCTCAAAGCTAGGAAAATGATCTCCAAGTGATGCATTTACCATACTGTTAGGGTGATGGATGTTGAGTCTGAAACCCCTTCTTTAGAGTCGGTCTCCGTGGTGAGTGAGTTTTTGGAAGTCTTTCTCGATGACTTTCCCGGCATTCCTCCCGAACGGGAAATAGATTTTGGCATTGATCTTTTACCGGATACACAACCCATATCCATCCCTCCTTATAGAATGGCTCCGGCCGAGTTGAAAGAGTTAAAAGAACAATTAAAGGATTTATTAGATAAGGGTTCTATTCAAGCGAGTATCTCTCTTTGGGGTGCTCCGGTGTTGTTTGTAAGAAAGAAGGATGGGTCCCTTAGAATATGTATTGACTACCGCCAATTGTACAAGGTGACTATAAAGAATAAGTATCCCCTTCCTAGAATTGAGGATTTGTTTGACCAACTCCAAGTAGCTAATTACTTTTCAAAGAGTGATCTACGTTCGGGCTATCACCAACTAAGGGTGAGAGGGGTTGACATTCCAAAGATGGCCTTCCGAACAATACACGGTCACTATGAGTTCCTACTAATGTCTTTTGGTCTAACTAATGCCCCGACGACATTCATAGATCTAATGAATAGGGTGTTTAGCCACTACATTGATATGTTCGTGATCGTGTTTATTGATGATATTTTGACCTATTCAAGGAGTGAGGGTGAACACATGGACCATTTGAGGATTGTAATGCAAGTCCTTAAAGACCACCAATTGTATGTGAAGTCTAGTAAATGTGAGTTTTGGTTTAGGTTCGTAGCCTTCCTTGGCCATATTGTGTCTAGCAAGGGTATTGAGGTAGATCCTAATATTCTTCAAATATTAGAAGCTTCTTGGGTTTGGCCGATTATTATAGGAGGTTTATTGAGGGTTTTTCTTCCATTGCTTCTCCATTGACGGCTTTGACTAAAAAGAAAGCTAAGTTTGTGTGGTCGGAGGCTTGTGAGAAAAGCTTCCAAGAGTTGAAAGATACACTTACTTCCGCTCCGGTGTTGACCTTACCGGAGGGTACCGATGGGTTTGTGGTATATTGTGACGCTTCGAGAGTAGGGTTGGGGTGTGTACTCTTGCAACGGGGTAAAGTGGTTGCCTATGCTTCAAAGCAACTCAAGGTACATGAGAAGAATTATCCAACCCATGATCTTGAATTAGCGGTGGTAGTATTTGCTTTGAAAATATGAAGGCATTACTTATATAGGGTTCATATAGATGTTTTCACCAATCACAGGAGTCTTCAATATGTATTTACCCAAAAAGACTTGAATCTCTGACAAAAAAGGTGGTTAAAGCTTTTGAAGGATTATGACATGAGTGTCCTTTACCACCCCGGCAAAGCTAATGTTGTGGTGGATGCACTTCGTAAACTATCTACGGGAAGTGTGACCCACATAGAGGATGGAAAAAAGGAGTTAGCCTGTGATATGCATAGGTTGCCCGGTTAAGTGTCCAACTAGTAGATTCTCCCAAAGGTGGCTTCATGATTCATAGTGGCTTCGAATCATCTAAACAATACCTTGATCCAATTTTGATGGAGTTGAAAGAATCAGTACTTGGTAAGTTCGTTGAGGCTTTCTCCCAAAGGGGAGATGGGGTACTTAGGTACAAAGTTATATTATGTGTTTCGGATGTGGATGGGCTGAGGGAGAAAATTCTAGAAGAGACTCATGGTTCTATATATTCTATTCATTCGGGAGCCAGCAAGATGTATCGTGATCTACAGGAAGTCTATTGGTGGAATGGTATGAAAAAGGATATTGCGGGATTTGTAGCCAAATTTCCTAATTGTCAACAAGTTAAGGTTGAGCACGGAAGGCCGGGAGGCTTTTTGCAAGATATGCCAATTCCTGCTTGGAAGTGGGAAGAGGTGAATATGGATTTTACTGTGGGTTTGCCATGTACATGAAGGCAATATGATTCTATATGGGTCATTGTTGATAGGATGACCAAATCAGCCCACTTCATTCCCGTCAAGGCATCTCACTCGGCGGAAGACTATGCCAAGTTGTATATAAGGGAAATAGTGAAGTTGCATGGAGTTCCTCTATCTATCATTTCGGATCGGGGTCCTCAATTTACTTCTCACTTTTGGAAGTCATTCCAAAAAGGGCTTGGCACTAAGGTGAAGCTTAGCACCGCTTTCCACCCTCAAACGGATGGTCAAGAGGAACGTACTATTCAAACCTTAGAGGACATGATGAGGGAATGTGTTATAGATTTAAAGGTAATTGGGATGACCACTTGCCCTTGGTAGAGTTTTCCTACAATAATAGTCACCACTCAAGTATAGGTATGGCTCCTTTTGAAGCTTTGTATGGTAGGAGATGTAGGTCATCGATTGGTTGGTTTAAAGTAGGTGGCATTTCTCTTATTGGCCCCGAGTCAGTTTATGAAGTTATTAAGAAAGTTCGACTCATTAGAGAGAGGTTGAAAATGGCTCAAAGTAGGCAAAAGTCTTATGCCGATGTGAGGAGAAGGGAATTAGAATTTGAAGTTGGTGATTGGGTTTATTTGAAAATCTCACCCATGAAGGGTGTGATGAGGTTTGGCAATAAAGGGAAACTTAATCGCCGGTTTGTAGGACCTTATCAAATTGTGGAGCGTATTAGGAAGGTTATCTATGAGTTGGACTTGCCAAATGAGTTGGCCCAGGTTCACCCGGTATTCCATGTTTTTATGCTCAAAAAGTGTATTAGGGATCTGGTGTCCATTATTCCTTTAGAAGGGTTGGGAGTTGATGAAAGCCTTTCTTATGAAGAGGTTCCGGTAGAGATCCTTGACCGGTAAGTCAAAAGGTTTAGAGACAAGGAAGTAGCTTCCGTTAAGGCTTAATGGAGAAATCATCTAGTTGAGAGTGCTACTTGGGAGTTTGAGGCCGATATGAAGTCCAGATACCCTCATCTTTTCCTTATATTCCTAATCAAGCTTGGGTTACTAGATATAGTTCATACTTCCCTTGTACTGCATTGATTATGTTTTAAGATGGAGATGATGTTTCCTCCTTTGAAGTGTGCATTATTTTGATGTTTCATGTATGATGGGCTGCTAGTCTTGAGTTTCTAAATTGGTTTGGTGTCAAGATCATTATTCGAGGACGAATGTTCCCAAGGGGGAGATAATGTAACACTCCGGAAAACTAATGAACTAAGATAGAGCCTAATAACTAGTAGCCTAAATGGGGTTTAACGTAACGAATAGAGTTGTAAAACAACCTACGTTAATTAGTACTAGTGTTTTTGGGTGTAGACATCAAGGTAAGACCCTCCAAGGACCAACCAAGGGTCTTTGAGGAAAACCTTGAGGCAGCCCCAAAAAAGCTGCCAAAACAGCTTTCACCTACGGATGGGCACCAACGAGCCGTGGATGGACCCATGCCCTGTAGGTGGGGGTCGTGGATCGAGGTTGGATTTCCCCATTTTCTCTAGAACTCGCTGTCCCATCTACGCTTGTGCAGAACGATTCTTGACCCCACCTACGATCCGTGGGTGGGGGTTTCGTGAGTGAGAGCAGTTTTTGAACTTTAGTTTTTAAGTTAGGTATTAAGGAAGGGGTTAAGGGTTAATTAACTAATTAAGTAGGGTCATTTAATACTAATTAAGACACCTATAAATATCTAATAAACATCTAAACTAAGTTAACTAGTTCATTCTCTCAAGACCCCAAAATAAACTCCTTCCCTCCCAAATAATTCTCTCTCTAGAAACCTCCATTGAAGAAAAAGAAGTCAAGGTCTAGGGCTCAAGAACTCAACTTTTCCACTCAATTTCGCGAGGAATCTTCAAGTAAGGTACAATAGTTTTGATTCAAGAAGCGAAAGTTTCTTAAATTGTTGAAAATGTGTTTCTATTGTTTATTATTCTATACTTATATGATGATGATATGCTAAGAGGATTACTTGGGCCCCTATTGGGTTCCATGTGTCATGTTACGTCTAGGAGGTACCCTTGGGTCGTGACACTATAAGTCCCCTGTGTGGGCGTCAGATTTAGTGATCACTCCAGTCATGCCTTTGTACCCCTGGCAAGGTATATTGGGTCCTCTCGATTGGGTGTATACGTCGGACTCCACGTTTAGCTCATGTGGTTTTTTGTCGGTTAGTATAGCTCCCAAAGTTAGACTCTAGTGTATTGAATAGGTTACCAGTTATATTTAAGAATTCAGTTTCAGCATGTTATGTACTTGGTCATTGCATTCAGTTTAGTTCATTTTCAGTATATCTCAATATCTTTATCATGTTCAGATTATATCATTGCTCAGTATGCTTTGTTCAGTTATATGTTTGTTCAACTTTATCTTATCTTGCATGGTTAGTACCTTTCAAGTACTGACGCATACTTTGTGCTACATCTTTTCGGGATGTAGGTTCAGGTCCTCGACATTCAAATCACGTGTAGATCGATTCCCCATCCGTATTCAACAGTATCAGTGGTTAGTCCTCATTCTTCGAGGACGATAGACATGTTTTTTTACATTCAATCTTTCATTTCAGTTTTGCTAGAGTTAGCTGGGGGCATGTTCCAACATCTCTTGTCACTTAGAGGCTTACTTCAGACAGTGTATTCGATTCAGCTTTAGATTTGATTATGATCTTTCAGTTGTTATTGAACTCTTAGTACATTTCATATATTTAGACTTAGATTGGGTATTCCCCATCATTTTAGTTTATCTCATGTTTTAAGTTTCCACACAGTACCTCTTATTTCAGTTTATCTTAGTATACTTATGATATGCCAGCTCAGGGTTAGCTTGGGGTCACTCGTGATCCTAGGTCCCATGTTTACGTCAAGGATAGCCTCGGGGCGTGACAAACTTGGTATCAAAGTACTAGGTTTAAGAGTCCTAGGATGTTTGAAAGACGTACTGAGTAGAGTCCCTTTCTTGAGTATGAAGTGCGCCACACCTATGAGGGGGAGGCTACAAAGTGTTTTAGGAAAAACTTCACTTTCTTGTTATTCTTATCGTGCATGGGTATGATCTCATTTCTAATTTGAAGTTATGCATTTCAAATCATGTCTCCTCATAGAGCTTACGCACGGAATGCTAATTCCCACAACGTTGACGCAGCTCCTCCAGTCTCAGACCATAAGGTTTTGGATGCAGAGTTTCAGAATGTTATCTGTAACACTCCAGAAATCTAATGGCCTAAGCTAAAGCCTAACATGGAGTCTAGTATCCTAAATAGGGTTAACATGAAGATAAGAGTCATAAAATGACCTCCCTAAGTTAGTACTAATGTTTTAGTCCCTAAACGTCAAGGCATGGCCCCTCTAAGGACCACCCAAATGTCCTTGATGAGGACCAATGGGTTGCCTAAAAGCTGTCAAAAACCAGCATGAATCACGAAATGGGAACCCACGCCTCGTGGGTTGACTCACGCTATGTAGGTGGGGGTCGTGAGTCGAGACTAGAACTCTCCCAAAACCTCCAAGTTCTAGTAACATTTCACGAGATGACAGCACGGTTCGTAGACCCACTCACGCCCCGTAGGTGGGGTCTAGTGAGTGGGTGGATTGAGTTGGCCAAGAAGAGGGGATACAGACCAAAACCACGGACCTGCATGATAGGGAGTGAGCCCACCTACGATCCGTGGGTGGTGGGGCATAGGTCCTCTCTACAAAAGTTGTCTTGAGCTCGGCCAAGTAAGGGGTAGTTTCATAAATTCTTAATCAATTAATTAAGGGTGGGGACAGTTATTATTGGTTATTTTAGACCAATATAAATACTTCTAAGTCATTAAACTCCACTTAGCACCTCATAACTCACAAGACTCAAATTAGAAACCAACTCTCCTCTCCAAAAATTCTCTCTAGGACTCCATTTAAGAGCAAGGTCAAGCTAGGGGTTCAAGAACCAGCCTTTATTCTCCAATTTCTTGTGGAAATCAAGCTAAGGTATGGATGTTTTTCATTCTTGGGTACCTATCACCCAAGAAGCCCCTTCAAACTATGTTTTTAAGACTTCCAAAAACTTAGGGTTTCACTCTAGTCATGGGTCTCCTTCCAAAATGATTTCAATTGTTTAATTATGGTTTAGTATGATTGATTATGATGATTTATGATTGGATTAGTTGAGTATTTTTGGATTTTGATGAAAATCTCCCTTGGACCCATGATTTCCCTTTTTTCCTAAATTGTTAACTAAGGGTGACTTGATTGATCATGGAAGCTTGACAATTGATTATGTTTACATTTATTAAGTTGTTGAATCATGAAATCCCTCTATCTACTATGATAATTCTAGAAGCTAGGGTTGATCTTGATTCCTAACCTTGAAGGGCAATAACTAGGGTTTGTGTATGTTGATGAAGATTGTATATGAAATAATGATTCACCTATGTAGTGATGATCCTATGACTATTCTGTGTTGGTGGTAGTGATGCAATATCATTCTCCCCTATACCCCTACACTTTATTATGCATAAAACGTCTATAATTATGATAATGTTGTTGTGTTGATTGACAGTCTATTCTCATGAAAGCCTATGAACATGATGTGAGAGGTTTACTCACTTATTAATGATTCTAAGGTTGAAAGGACATTCTCACCTAATGAATCCATGAGCTACCATGAATCGATAATGGTTTGAGTGTTAAGCATTCTTCCATGAACATGAATATAAAGTAAAGACTTAACATGATTATTAAAGGAAATTAAGTTTAGAACCGAGTGGATAGGAACATGAGATGGAAACCTTATACCTCAGTTAGTCCAGGTTTCTAGTAGCAATCTCCCTATCCCATAACTATGTGCCCACATAGGTCTCTTAGCTAGTGGATCCACCTATAAGATAAATATGTTAGTTCTACCTTAGGCAAGTAGAACACCTCTTTTCGATGTGGGTTCATGACATCGGATTCCATGTAGCTCACATAGTCTATGTCGGTTAAGGCTATATTTCCCTACATGACAAGAACATGATCCATGACATGACAAGAACAAGAATATAAACTATGAATAAGAACATGAGTTATGTGCTAGGATTACTTAAGGGGTCTTACTTAGTGCGAGTGAGGGTATGTGACTTCACTTATACATTGCACAAGTAAGCTTTGAGAGTGATTGTGGTATGTGTTTGATGACATGATGCCTTATGAGTTAATGTATGTTTTACATGAATATGAACCATGACTATAAACCATGAATATGAACATGAACATGAACATGAATATGAGCCATACTTATGACTTCTTAATAAGTTTTGCTTAGTATTAGTGGGGGTATAGGACTTCACTTGTACATTGCATAAGTGGACTTATGAAGGGGTTGTGGTGTGGGTTACTCATGACATGAAGATGTATGAATCTATGTATGCATGATATGGGTTGATGTTAAGAGTGACTTTCTATTATTACGAACTATGAACATGAATGTCTCTTTATCTATGAGTATTGGCTAATAATGAGGTCGAGGTAAGTTATGCATGACTACGGTAGCATAAGGTGGCTTATGGTATGATTTGACTATGTGATTACTCTAAATGTGCATTATGGCTTTTAAACTTGACAAAAGCATAATTTCAACTAAATGTCCCTTTTATGCATGTTGTAAAGATTTTTATGCATTGCTTCCATACTTAGTACATTATTTGTGCTAACCCATATTCTGTACATTTTCTTATAAGTGTAGGTTCCAGTCGTTGAGACATATTTCTCCTTTTAAGAGAAGCTTGGGTTGACTATTCCCTAATCTTGGTGAGTCCTCATAGTTCGAGGACAAGTTGATATTTTTTTCTATTTTCCATTCTACTTTCTGTATTCAAGACTATATTGTAAAAGGGTTGTGTCCCTAAAGTTTGTACTCTATTGTATTAGATGGTTGCTTTGAGACAAGTTCTAGACTCTTATATTCCATTTATGAAAAAGACTTCTATTGTAAGAGTTTTAAATTCCTCATAGTTTCTATGTACTTATGTTCATGATTATGCTAAGGGCTTGTATGAGACTCCTTCGGGGTCAAGAACGCCGTGTTACGTATTGGGGGTACCCCTGGGTCGTGAAAAACTTGGTAATCAGAGCACAAGGTTTAGAATGATTTTAGGATGATGTCTCATGAACCACGTCTAGTAGAGTCTTGTTCATAAGTGTGAAAAGCGCCACACTTATGAATGAGAGGCTATAAGATGCTTAGGAACTTTCACTTCTTTCATTACTCCTTAGTTGTGCCTTAGAGTTTTAACTCTATGAAGTCCTTTTCCTAACCCTTTTCTTGTGCATATAGGATATGACTACAAGAAGGGCGGCCGCAAGAAGGATGGAAGAAGAGATTTCTAATGAGGGATTTCCTCCCCAAGATCCTCAAGAGCCTCAAGCTCCTAATGATGAGGGGGCTATGACAAATGTGGAAATAAGGCAAGCTCTCCAAACATTGACTCATGCTTTAACGACTTAAGTCACTAGGGATGCTAGAGCTCATGTGAACCCTAATGAGAGCACTGTGGCTTCAAGGTTGAGAGACTTAACGAGGATGAACCCTCATAAGTTCTTTGGTTCTAAAGTGGGTGAAGACCCTCAAGAGTTCGTAGAAGAGATTTACAAGATAATTGATGTTATGGGGTGACTCCTAGAGAGAAAGCGGAACTAGCTGCATATCAATTGAGGGTGTGGCCCAAGTATGGCATACCCAATAGAAGAGGAAGAGGCCGGAAGGAGTAGGTCCCATAGGTTGGGAAGAGTTCAAAAAGGCATTCCTTGATAGGTTCTTTCCCCGTGAGAAGAGGGAAGCCAAGGTAGAGGGATTTATCAACCTTCGTCAAAGAGGTATGGGTGTGGAAGAATATTCCTTAAAGTTTACTGATTTGTCTAAGTATGCTCCATACTTGGTGGCGTAACCTAGAGATGAAATTAGTAGATTTGTAACGGGTGTGTCTAGTTTGGTAAGAAACGAATGTGGTTCGGTTATGCCTCATGATAACATGGATATATCCCGTCTTATGGTGTATGCTAAGAAAATGGAGGATGAGAAACTCCAAGAAAAGAATAGAGATGTGAAGAGGCCAAGGACCGATGATGAGAATTCTTCAAAGGGTAATTTCGAGGGTCAAGGGCGACGAAGTTTCAAGAGAAGGTTCTCCAACCAAGGCTCCTCTAGTACTCCAAGGGTCAAGAAGGATAAAGTGCCTAACCCTAAGCCTCAAGGAGGCAATAGTGGTGGATCTTCTATGACAAGACCTACTTGTGCCAAGTGTGGCAAGAGACATGAGGGCAAGTGTCTGGTTGGCACGGATGGTTGCTTTCATTGTGGGAAGAATGGTCATATAGTGAGAGATTGTCACATGCTAAAGGTTTAAGGAAGAGAGGGCAAGCAATCCCTTCCTAGTTGTTCAAACTCCAATGCTCCCAAGAAGAACCACTTATATCCTCTTCAATCTTGAGGTGACCACAAGAGTTCCCCGGACGTGGTAATGGGTATGTTGCAAGTATTTTCAATTGATGTTTATGCATTATTAGACCCCAGTGCTACTTTATCATTTGTTACACATTTTGTGGCTATGAAATTTAAAGTAAACCCCGAGGTGTTAAAAGAACCTTTTTTGGTGTCAACCCCAGTTGGTGACTCGATAGTGGCAAAAAGAGTATAGGATTTGTCCTATTTCTTTGTCTCATGAAGTCACTTTGGTTGATTTGGTAGAATTAGACATGCTTGATTTTGATGTAATTTTGGGCATGGATTGGTTGCATGCATGTTATGCTTCAATAGACTGTACGACCCGGGTGGTCAAATTTCAATTTCCAAAAGTGCCAATTTTAGAGTAGAAAGAGGGGAATTCTATTCCTAGAGGTCATGTTTGTTTCATGTCTAAAAGCTAGGAAAATGATCTCCAAGGGGTGCTAGTATCATATTGTTAGGGTTATGGATGTTGAGTCCAAGGTCCCTTCTTTAGAGTCTATCCCCGTGGTGAGTGAGTTTCCAAAAGTCTTTCCCGATGACTTGCTCAGTATTCCTCCCGAACGAGAAATAGACTTTTGCATTGATCTGTTGCCGAATACACAAGCCATATTTATCCCTCCCTATAGAATGGCTCTGGATGAATTGAAAAGAGTTGAAGGAGAAGCTCAAGGACTTGTTAGACAAGGGTTTTATTCAACCAAGCATCTCTCCATGAGGTGCTCTGATATTGTTTGTGAAGAAGAAAGATGGGTCCCTTAGGATGTGTATTGATTACCGCCAATTGAACAAGGTCACTATAAATAATAAGTATCATCTTCCTAGGATTGACGATTTGTTTGATCAACTCCAAGGGGCTAACTATTTCTCCAAAATAGATCTTCGTTTAGGTTACCATCAACTAAGGGTAAGAGGGGTTGACATTCATAAGATGGCCTTTAGGACTCGGTACAGTCACTATGAATTTATGGTAATGTCTTTTGGGCTAGCAAATCCCCCGGCGGCATTCATGGACCTAATGAATAGGGTGTTTAGGCAATATCTTGATTCGTTTGTGATCATTTTAATTGACGATATTTTGATATATTCGAGAAGTGAGGGTGAAGATATGGATCATTTGATGATTGTATTGCAAGTCCTTAAGGACCACCAAATGTATGCAAAGTTTAGCCAGTGTGAGTTTTGGCAAAGGTCGGTTGCCTTCCTTGGTCATATTGTGTCGGGCATGGGTATTGAGGTAGATCCTAAGAAGACGGATACGGTCAAGGGTTGGTCCAGACCTCTAACTCCTACCGATATTAGAAGCTTCTTGGGTTTGGCCAGTTACTATAGGAGGTTTGTTGAGGGTTTTTCCTCCATTGCTTCCCTGTTGACAGCCTTGCCTCAAAAGAAAGCTAAGTTTGTGTGGTCGTAGGCTTGTGAGAAAAGCTTCCAAGAGTTGAAAGATAGACTTACATCTGCTCCGGTGTTGACTTTACCAGAGGGTACCGATGGGTTTGTAGTATATTGTGACGCTTCTCGAGTGGGTTTTGGATGTGTCCTTATGCAACATGGTAAATTGATTGCCTATATTTCAAGGCAACTCAAAGTACACGGAAAGAATTATCCAACTCATGATCTCGAATTGGCGGCGGTGGTGTTTCCCTTGAAAATATGGAGGCACTACCTATATGGTGTCCATATAGATGTTTTCATTGACCACAAAAGTCTTCAATATGTGTTTAGCCAAAAAGAATCGAATCTCCAACAAAGAAGGTGGTTAGAGCTTTTGAAGGATTATGACATGAGTGTTCTTTACCACCCCGGCAAAGCCAATGTAGTAGTGGATGCCCTAAGTAGATTGTCCATGGGTAGTGTGGCTCATGTAGAAGACGAGAAGAAGGAATTGGTTTGTAATGTGCATAGGTTGGCTCGGTTAGGTGTCCACCTAGTAGATTCCACCAAGGGTGGATTCATGGTCCATCATTGTTCCGAATCATCATTTGTGGTTGATGTGAAGTCTAAACAACACTTTGATCCTATATTAATGGAGTTGAAAGAATCGGTTCTCAACAAGTCCGTTGAGGCTTTCTCCCAAGGGGGAGATAGAGTGATTAGGTACCAAGGTAGATTATGTGTTTCGGATGTTGATGGACTAAGAGGACAAATTTTAGAAGAGGCTCATGGTTTGCGGTATTCTATTCATCCGAGAACAACCAAGATGCACCGCAATTTACGGGAATTCTATTGGTGGAATGGCATGAAAAAGGATATAGCAGGTTTTGTGGCCAAATGTCTGAATTGTCAACAAGTTAAGGGCGAACACCTAAAATCGGGAGGTTTGTTCCAAGATATAGATATTCCCACTTGGAAGTGGGAGGAGGTGAATATGGACTTTGTGGTGAGTTTGCCTCGTACTCGAAGGCAACATGATTCTATTTGGGTCATTGTTGAAAGGATGACTAAATCAGCTCACTTCATTCCCGTCAAGGTTTCTTTTTCGGCGGAAGACTATGCCAAGTTGTACATCAAGGAAATAGTGAAGTTGCATGGGGTTCCTTTGTTTATCATTTCGGATCGGGGTACTCAATTTACTTCACATTTTTGGAAGTCATTCCAACAAGGGCTTGGTACCAATGTTAAATTTAGTACCGCTTTCCACCCTCAAACGGATGGTCAAGCGAAACGCACCACTCAAATCTTAGAGTACATGTTGAGGGTGTGTGTGATAAATTTCAAGGGAAAGTGGGATGATCATCTACCATTGATAGAATTTGCCTACAACAATAGTTATCACTCAAGCATTGCCATGGCTCCGTTTGAAGCACTTTATGGTAGGAGGTGTAGATCTCCGGTTGGTTGGCTTGAAGTAGGTGAATTTTCTCTAATCATTCCCGAACTAGTTTATGAGGCCATTTAGAAAGTCCGAACCATTAGAGAGAGGTTGAAGATGGCCCAAAGTCGGCAAAAGTCTTATGCCGATAATATAAGAAGGGATCTAGAATTTGAGATTGGTGATTGGGTCTACTTGAAAATCTCACCTATGAAAGGTGTGATGAGGTTTCGAAAGAAGGGGAAACTTAGTATTTGGTATGTGGGCCCATACCAAATCTTGAAACATGTTGGGAAAGTTGCATATGAGTTAGACTTGCCAAATGAGTTGGCTCTGATTCACCTGATGTTTCATGTTTCCATGCTTAAGAAGTGCATTGGTAATCCGATATCCATCATTCCTTTAGAGGGTTTAGGAGTTGAGGAGAGTCTATCCTATGAGGAAGTTCTGGTGGAAATTTTGGACCGGCAAGTGAAGAGGTTGAGAAATAAGGAAGTAGCTTTCGTTAAGGTTCTATGGAGAAATCATTTAGTTGAGGGTGCTACATGGGAGGCCGAGGCCGACATAAAGTCCCGTTAACCTCATTTTTTTCCTTCTACTCCTATTCAAGCCTGAGGAAAGTATTTCCTCTTGAGTTTTAGTGTTTTGGGAGTCATGTGTATTGTGTGAGTTTTCCATGATTTCCTTATGTTGTGCATGTTCTTGTGAGAATTCGTGTTTAGTATAAATTAAGTTTTCATTATTTATATGTTCCTCATGTTGATTTACATTTTAGTATGATGATTGCATTTTAGTATGATGATTGCATAGTTGACTTCATGAGGTGAATTGATGAACATGCTTAGTTATGTTTTGGTGAAATGACATATTGGCTCCATATTGTTGTGTTGAGCTTGCTTAAGTTGGAGAAGGTAGTTCCTCCCATGTTTATGTGAGTTGATGAGTTTCATGCATATTGGGTTGGTAGGTGTAGCTACTTCCTTGTGTTGCATTGACCATGTCTTGTGATGGAGTTGAAGTTTCCTCCTTTTGAATAATGCATGGAGTGAATAGTGCATTTGTGAGTTTTGCACATTTTGATGTATCATGCATGATAGGCTGCTAGACTAGAGTTTCTAACTTAGTTTGGCGTCTAGGTCATCATTCGAGGATGAATGTTCCCAAGGGGGAGATAATGTAACACCCCAGAAATCTAATGACCTAAGCTAGAGCCTAACATGGAGTCTAGTATCCTAAATAGGGTTAACATGAAGATAAGAGTCGTAAAATGACCTCCCTAAGTTAGTACTAATGTTTTAGTCCCTAAACGTCAAGGAATGGACCCTCTAAGGACCCCCCAAGGGTCCTTGAGGAGGACCAAGGGGATGCCTAAAGGCTGTCAAAAACCAGCATGAACCACGAAATGGGCACCCACACCTCGTGGGTTGACTCACACCCCGTAGGTGGGGGTCATGAGTCGAGGCTAGACCTACCCCAAAACATCCAAGTTCCAGTAACATTTCACGAGATGACATCACGATTGGTAGAGCCACTCATGCCCCATAGGTGGGGTCTCATGAGTGGGTGGCTTGAGTTGGCCAAGAAGATGGGATGCAGACCCAAACCATGGACCTGCAGGACGGGGTGTGAGCCTACCTACGGTCCGTGGGTGGTAGGGCTTAGGTCCCCTCTGCAAAAGATGTCTTGAGTTCGGCCAAGTGAGGGGTAGTTTCGTAAATTCTTAATCAATTAATTAAGGGTGGGATGATTATTATTAGTTATTTTAGACCTATATAAATACTTCTAAGTCATTAAACTCCACATAGCACCTCATAACTCACAAGACTCAAATTAGAAACCAACTCTCCTCTCCAAAAATTCTCTCTCCAGGACTCCATTGAAGAGCAAGGCCAAGGTCAAGATAGGGGTTCAAGAACCATCCTTTCTTCTCCAATTTCTTGTGGAAATCAAGCTAAGGTATGGATGCTTTTCATTCTTGAGTACCTATCACCCAAGAAGCCCCTTCAAACTATGTTTTAAGACTTCCAAAAACCTAGGGTTTCACTCTAGTCATGGGTCTCCTTCCAAAACGATTTCAATTATTTAATTATGGTTTATTATGTTTGTTTATGATGATTTATGATTGGATTAATGGAGTATTGTTGGATTTTGATGAAATTCTCCCTTGGACCCATGATTTCCCCTTCTTCCTAAATTGTGAACTAAGAGTGACTTGATTGATCATGGAAGTTTGACAATTGATTATGTTTACATTTATTAAGTTGTTGAATCATGAAATCCCTCTATCTAATATGATAATTCTATAAGTTAAGTTTGATCTTGACTCCTTGCCTTGAAGGGCAATAGCTAGGGTTTGTGTATGTTGATGAATATTGTATATGAACTCATGGTTCACCTATGTAGTGATGATCATATGAGTATTGTGCATTTGTGGTATTGATGCAAGATCCTTCTCCCATATACCCTTACACTTGATTATGCATGAAAGGTCTATAATTATGAGCATAATAAAAAGATAAAAATCGTTACCAAATTGTGTTTCCGTCAACTGGGTAAGATTAATTTCGTCTTTACAAAGGTCCAAATTGAAGAATCTCAAAGACCCACTTCAAATTTCTCACAATGGAAAACTTCAATTCTTCAAAGTTATGGAAAACTTGTCTCAAAACTCAGAGTTCAAACTGAAAACTCTAATAATAATAAATATGACTTAAAAAAAGATCCTAGATTAAATGTTCAAAAATGTATTTATAGTCGCCAAAAATATGTTGCGAAGGGTCATTCGATGCAGTAAGTCGGGCTCGCCGATCAACTCGGTGATATGCCTTTTTGGTCCATTCCATCGCCTTCTTGCATTGGCCTTCAGAATCCTCCAGGTTTGTAACTTTGGGCGATCTAACACTGCATCGCGGAACCACTCGGTGATCCTCCAACTGCTCCTTTCTCTTGCCAACTTGACTTTCTTCTTCAAGGCTTGACACACTGGAACTTGAGGCGGTCATATGGCCACTTGGCGACTCGCCAAATGGACTTGGCGATCACCAAGCTCTCTTTTCTTCCTTCTTTCAGCTCATTTCGTTCCTTTTTGCAAATTAGTGTCCTTGCTTTGTTCCTCAATCCAAATACCTGGAAATCAAGGATTTTGCATCCGTTATTGGCACAAAATAAGAATTTGAGGACACTAAATCTATCCAAATAAATACCTAAATGAGTCTAAATTTCGGACTCATAAACACCCTAACTTAAACTTTTGCTTGTCCTCAAGTAAGACTCAAGTTCAGCAGTTCAAAAAGGATGTCTCAAACAGTGCTACACAAGACTGAATCATGAATGCACACAGCAAGACTCAATTTACTCATGCGAGGATCAATTGTGCATTCAAAGATTCAAGTTGTGACTCACCATTATCAAAGAATCTCAAACTCTCACACTCAAAAAGATGAACATGTGCATGACTCTACCCATAGGTTTGCCCTTATTTTCCAACCAACAGTTGTTTCAACTCACTCAAGATCAAAAAGGTCTTTTCAAGGCTTGTAACAGGGCTGAGTGTAAATGTATGGTCATTTAGGCTCAGTGGCTGCTATCCTCATGAAATGTGGTATGAACAACACTTTCTTCCCTTTTCTTCAACATTTTTATTCATGCTCAAAAGTCACCCCATTATTCACTTTCCATGGCATACCAGACACCCCATTTCTTTTGCACTTTCGCAACTTTATTTCAAACTTTTTCTTTTTTTTTCTTTTTTATTTTTCTTCTTTTTTGTATGGAGGGGTTCCATCTTTTTTGTAACACCCCAGATTTGTGAAGGAAAAAAATTTCAGAATTTTCAGATTTGGCAGGTGCCCAATCCACAGTAGGATTTGGACAGCTTTTAAGTCAAGGGTGTTTTCGTCTTTTCCCACTCTTCTTTTAATTCCTAAATTAAAAGGGTTTTAGTTAGTCATTTAAATTTCTAGAAACCTAACTAGAACTTACATAAGTCATTTAATTAACTAAAACAAAAGAAAAGTAGAGAGAAGAGAGAGGGGCGGCCGAAACCCTAGCTAAACCCTAGCCGCCACCAAAAAATGCTAGAAAGTCACCGGAAAAGTCAAGTCCAGCCCTAGTTGATAGTCTTTCGTTGATATTTTGTCACCAGGTATGTTGGATTTCACTAATGGGTCCCTTTCGCCCGTTAGATCCCTAGAATTCAGACGATTCTTGATTCCATGCTATGAACGAAATTAGGGTTCTTGAATGCTTCTTGATTTTGGGTTTTAAATGTTAGAATGATCCAAATATTGATCGTTTTTCAATGATTATGAATGAACCCTAGTATTTTCTAAAGTTACAGCCAATTTTCTTGAAGAGACTTTTAAAAAAATTCTGATTTAGAAATCACATTTTTAACTATATGTTCTAACGTCCAAACAACATGTCACGTTTTAGCTATGTTTTAATGTTCCAAATCAGCATGTCACGTCTTCTTCAGATTATCGTATGAATTTCATAACCCTAGCTATGTATTTCTTTAGTTCTTGAATTACATGTGTTAGGACAGACTTTATCAGAAATCAGTTATACATGTCTCAGTATTATGCATCAATGTCAGTTTAAATTGTTGCATTCAGTTTGCATGTCTAGTTTTGAGCTATCCAGAACAATTACAGAAAATCAATCATAATCATTTTACTACTAAATTCATTGGGACTAGCATAATACCGAGTTGGACTAGGGTTTAGCATACCCAAATAGTCCCAGAACTACTAGCCAAGTAGGTTGTAAGTCCCTTTCATGGGCAACAGATTAGTGATCACACCAACATGTCTTTATATCTCTGGCAGGGTATATTGGGTCCTCTCGATGGGGCGTATACATCGAACTCCACATTCATCTCATGTGGTTTTATTATCGGTGACTAGTAGCTCCCACAAATCAGTGAGACTCAATTTGTGTTGACCATGTTTAGTATTCAATTTCAGCATGTCATAGTTGGTCATTGAATGCAGATTAGTCATGATTAGTATTTTCGGCATTCTATCATATCCAAATATATGTCATTGCTTTTTTTTGCTTGTTCAGTTGTATATGTATTTCAGCGATACTCCATCCTCATGCTCGGTACCTTTCAGTACTGACGCATATATTGCGCTACATCTTCTTGTAATGTAGGTTCAGGCTCTCAGCATCCAGATTGCACTTAGATCATTTTTCGATCTTCAGCTCAGCAGATTAGTAGTGGTGAGTCCTCATCCTCCGAGGACCAGAGACATGATATCCTTACTGCTTTCAGTCTTTAGTTTCAGTTTTGCTAGATCTAGTTGGGGGCATGTCCCAACATTTCTAGTTAGTTTAGAGGCTTACTTTCAGACATAGTTAGTTTCAGCCTAGTATGAGTTAATATCTTTTATATTAAACTCTCTCAGTTATAGTATATGGGTATTCCCCATCTTTTCTTTATTTATGATTTTAGTTTTTGCATCAGTTATTTTATTCATGTTAACTGTAGTATGCTCAGATTATGCCAGTAGGGTTAGCTTGGGATCACTTGTGGTCCTAGGTCCCGTGTCCGCGTCTCAGGGGTAGCTCAGGGTGTGACATTTTTCACCACCATGGATCAAGAGGGGCTTCTTTGCACTTCTTGACTTACCTTCTCCTTTCACCACACCCCCAACTTAGGCTTTTGGCCTAAGTTGGCTATTCAAACAAACCAGACTTCATAAGGATTAAGGGTGAAGGGATAAAGAAAGGTCACAATTTCATCAAGTTTCTTCCAAGAGAAGGATAAGGCTCAAAGGGTGTTCAAGAAAAGATCACACACTAACAAGGTAGGCCACAAAAGCGGTATAATGTTAAATTGTTTCACTCATTAAATTGTTGCCTAAGATCATTTCAAGAGCTTGCATCACTTAGTCAACGGGACCAACGGGGAAAATTCTAGGTGTCATCACACATGGCTCACAGTAAGCTCATCACACAAGGCATTGACACCAATGTCAAACAAGACTCCACACTTTCGCTAGTGTGCATTGCTCATCATAAGAGGCTCAATTTGATAATCGGCTAGTCACAATGAGATACAAAAAGTTCACATATTGCCTATGCAACTTTATTTGGCCTCATCGTAGCCGCACATTCAAGTTTGTTCGATTGAGAGCACTATTTAAGTAATCAGTATTGATCACAATCGACACTCAAATTTGCACAAGAATAACCACAATTAAATACACAAAAGGTGGCAAAATTTTTAGAAATGGTCAAAAAATCATTTACATTCAAAATAAGGAGCCACAAGCTCAAGCATCCACAAAAATGGTGTCAAAACACAATATATAAACAAAAGTCAGAATCACAAAAGGTAGGTATGGAAATACCTCACCCCACAACAAACAAAAAGCATTTTGTCCTCAAATGCAATAAAACATCCAAAAATCAATAAAAGAAAACAGAGAGGGAGGTAAAGAGGGATCCTGTCTACACAGTCGCTCCATCTGTCAGGGCATCAGTGCCCGGTGCGACACTGTGATCTTGGGCATCAGTGCCTGAAGTCACGTCAACAGCACCAGATCCACTGGGGTCCGCCAAGGGTGTGTCTTCCAAAGAGGTCTACACAGCAGCATCTACCATGGCCTCAACGGTCTCCGTAAGTCCCTCACAAGAAACCTCCTCAGCAACCGTAAGCATTTTCTCATCCGTCTCCACCTCAGACTCGGGATCAGCTACCTCCTCAGCTCGAACATCATCTCTGGTGGTAGTTAGAGGCATATTTGGCTCAACTAGTACATCTGGGATCTCCACCGTACCAAAAATCATAGACATATTGGTGGACCTCACCTGGTCCACATCTCTGCTCAGGGCAGCAATATCGGCCTTTAGAGTTGTCACCTCCTCATTGGCTTCTTGGCCACACTCGCACACTACTATCCTTGCCACAAGGGCATCAATATCTGCACTCAAGGATGTTACAACATTAGCAAGGGGCCTCATAATCATGCCAGGAATGGAAGCCTCAAGTTTGGAGGCGCATCTATCGACAAAATAGGCTAGCTGCCCCATCCGTAGCAATTCAGCCTGGGTGAGTGGAGGTCGGCCAGCATCAGCAGCAGTAAGGGAACTGGGAATAATAGAAGGGGTAGCACTAGATGTACCCGAAGGCCTAAGGGACGAAGTAGGCAAAGATGCCTATACAGGTAGTGCATAGGTATCAACAACCGGGGAAATGTCCAACGGGGCTGCCTTTTTCTTCTCCGCCTCATCTTTCAAGTAGTCCACTTCAATCCTCCGGATGTCGGTAGAAGATATGGGAATCACTTCCACATCCTTCTTCTCATCTCTAGGCACCCGAGCCCGTCTTCATAGCTCTATGATCAGCACCAGAAAGGGGAAGGAAGTTTGGCACTGCTTGCCCCTCATAAGTATGTCTTGTGAAATAATCATCCCCAGGTTCAGCCTCATCTCATCAATGATGCAACCAAGAAAGGCTGCTTTGGCGTGGCAGAGAATCGACTCATTCTGGGATGGCATAATGGTACTGCTGATCAAGTCAAACCAATACCTCGCTGCTACATTGAGGTCCTTCTTTTCAATAGCTTCCCCAACCTCAAGCCACTTGGAAGTACCGTTTGATATCAGAGGGGCCAACTATTTTTTCATGTTTTCCAGCATTTTGTCCTGATCATGTGCTGACAGTCATCGTCAATATCATTTAAGCACTCCAGGACTGCATTGATAGCATCACTATCACACTTCACTTTTCTGGCACTGACAACCTCATAGTCTACCGGCTTGAATTTGGCAGCCAGCTTCTTCCCTTTAGGCAACAGGGCACTGTAGGCACTGTAGAATTCTCTGACCCAATATGGAATGTACGGGCCACGGGGCTTAGTGAATAGCTAAAAACTGTGTGACCTCAGGTAGCTCATGATCTCAAGGTACATGTCTATGACACCATCAGTAGACATCCTCTTCTCCTCTATGATGGTGCTCAATCCCTCAGTCTTCAGTGTGTTCATAAACCGGGGAGGAGGACCCTGTACCGGTGGTGCTAGGACCACAGCCTATACGGGAGCAGGAGGAATAGTGGTGGCCTGAGGAGTCCTGATCCTAGACAGATCATTCATCCTCTTAGATCGTAGCTCTGCTCTCTGGCCTGCTAGTAGCTCATCTTCAGGCTCAAAAGTCACAGCCTGATGCTCTTGTTGCTCACCCTCACTCTCAGAAGTGGTAAGGTGAGTGGCATAGATATCGTCATTGTCGGAGCTGGTTTTCGGTGACGCAGGTGCAGGTGCCTTTCCCTTTCATTTTCCCTTCCCACCTGTTGTGGGAAGTTTGGTTGCCTTAGCCTTAGATGCAGCTGCATCCTTGTTGATTTTTACTCCCTTAGCCCTCTTGTGGGGTGGCATGTTACCAGCCACTTTGGTCTAGCCATCTCTGCAAAAACAGCAAAAAGAGTAAGAAATAGTTCAAACAAAGTTGCAGAAAAATAGTTGCAGACAGACTTGCCAAACCGGTCGGCGAGTTGTCAAATCACTTTGGCGAGCCAGATCGGGCTCACTGAAAGGATTGGCTCAAAATTATATGTCGGCAATGGGAAGGGCCTTTCGGCAAATCACCGACATCATTCGATGAGCAAGCACTAGTCCACCGAAAGTTACAGTGCATTTTAAGGGTTAGGGGCGCAGAAAAGGCGATCAAGAAGGACTATCGGTGAGATGCCGAGTGCACTCGGCAAACTCAGGCTTCTCGTCAAAAGTTACAGTACCCAAACTCAATATTTGCATGAAATTAAAGGTGATAAAGGGGAATGGTTAAGTGAGCTCAACTCAGCTCGCCAAACGACCCAACATGCCTACTCTCAACCCCAGCATCCAAAATTCAACCCCGCAGCCCCCAAAAACAAAATCAAAACATGCACTCATTCAATTAAACCTAGACCCATAAGACCCATGCTCCCAGGATACTCAAACTTCTCCCGGTTTGGCCAAAGTTTGCCATTTGATGACTTTTGCCCTT
This sequence comes from Solanum stenotomum, assembly GCF_019186545.1. Taxonomy (NCBI): domain Eukaryota; kingdom Viridiplantae; phylum Streptophyta; class Magnoliopsida; order Solanales; family Solanaceae; genus Solanum; species Solanum stenotomum. The sequence continues at coordinate 48,904,143 of NC_064282.1, forward strand.
AATAATGACGTCAACAGGTCCATCATTGGGCAAAGAATGTCATTTGGCACAAATGCGGGTTACTTAGACTTCACCCGACTAGACCCAACAACAAATAAACACAACCCAACAATATTAAACAATTTTAAGCATGAAAAAATTGGGAAATCAACAATATAGCATTTTAGGCAAGATATTTGAATTAAAATAGACACACATGCACACAAGCACAAAGACAATGAAATCAAAGGGGCCCAGCACATATCACAGATAAAATCAATTACAAATGAGTAAAATTGCAAAATATGAATTCGGGGTTTGGAAAACCAAACTTTTATGCCAAATAAATTAGTTGAAATGCTAGGCGGCAAAGATATCCAGTCCGAACACACAATCAATGACTAATACACGATAAAAACACGAAAATATGGGAAAAACTATTTTGGGTGTGAGTTTGGAAAGTTGAAAAGTGAGGGAATGTGAAAGATTTTGAACTTTTGAACTTTTGGCCTTTAAAAACCATCCAGTTCTCGGCCATTCGGCGACATAAGTTTTGATCGCCGACCCACTCGGTGACACGCCGAGTGGGCAGTTACCTCGCCGAGTTTTACATGACCTCCAGTTGATGTGGGGGTCCAAACGACGGACAAAGTCGTGATCGTTGACCTGTTCGACGACACGCCGATTTGCTCCTAGGCCCAGCGAGTTTTATAGAATCAAATTTTAAAATTCCTTGAGTCCAACGGTGGTCTAAGTCGGGCTCGCCAACCTCTTTGGCGAGTCACCGACTGGACATTTTGCTGCCAATCTGCACTTTTCAAACACATTCCACACTTTAACCTGCACAACCAAAACACCATTATTTAAAAAAAAAAAAAAAAAGCAAATAAAAATTAGGTTGCCTCCCAAGCAGCGCCTTAGTTAACGTCATGGCATGACGCAAGTCATCACTCATACTTCATTCTTAGGGTTGGCCATAGTATCACCAGGTAACCCCTCTTGTTGTCTCGGGTTCAAATGAGACAAAATATGACCCATCTGAGACGGAATGAGAGGTAACCGTATGGCTAAGGGTCAACACATCTTCCTTTATCTCTTTCAAAATATTTTTTGAACCCTCAACCTTGTTGAGAATATGAGACAACATATCCTCAAACCGACCACCCTCACAATCCTTTGGCTTTTGGCGCTCATGGGGAGGAACATATCTATCATTCTCCTTGTCTCTCTCATTCCAAGTTGGGTTACGATCCCTCCACTTTCTATCACGATCCTTCCAACTTTAATCCTTATTCCAACCTTTGTTACCACCCTGCCTCGAGTAGTTTGAATGATAACCACCTCCTTGGTTGGCTAGGAAGTTCACATCTTCGTTGTACAAAGCCTCAAACTTGGCCTCATCAGGATTAACACACCCGACACCCACAACATTGACACTTCGAGCACCAGCTCCCATGACATTTTTGGACAAAATGTCAAGTTGTGTCATGATCTTTGCCATGTTCTGGTCCCTCTCCTGATCTTCGCAGGGTATTGTGGTCATACCATCCAAAAGCTAGGCTGCTATAACATAAGGTTGTTGCATCAAACCTCCCAAAGAAAGTTGATCAGCTACACCCTTGTTTACCGAATCAAGGCTTCAGTAAAAATATTGCAGCAAAACATTGTTGGGCAAACCATGAGTTGGGCATTGCAGCACCAACTTCTTGAATCGCAGCTAGGTCTCATGAATTGGCTCACCCTCCAAACGCTTGAAGCTTTGGATGTTTTCCTCAAGAGTCATCATCTTTGAAGGAGGGAAAAATCGCACTTGAAATGCGGTGACAAGCTCTTCCGACGAAGAGATTGATTCTCTTGGCAATTCAGCCAACCATTTACATGCTTCTCCCGTTAAGGAAAATGGGAACAACCTCAACCGGATCGACTCTTGGGATATGTTCTTGAAGGAGAACGGCCCGCAAACATCAACAAAGTTTCTAATATGCTCATGGTGATCCGCATGAGCTAGCCCACCAAACAACTCTTTCAATTGCAAGAGCTGCAACATAGTACTTGTAAAATGAAAACAACGTTCCCTTCAGCCAGAGGCAAGCGAATGGGACCAATTCCACCCATTAGATGAGGGTCATTAGCATTAGGCTCATTGACATCGTTGAGGTTGTCGTTGTCATCTTGGTGGCCCACTTGGCTACCATTGCTCCCGTTCACACTCATACTCATTGTTTCAAAACACAAACAAACAAAACAAAATTAAAAGTAAGTAGATTCGACTATAACTAAAAGAACAATAATGAGACATGTTCTTGGGATGTGATTTGATTATACGCTAATGTAGACAAATGGGTAATTGCAACTATTACAAAATAGTTGTAAATCACTGTATAGGCTAAACTATTAAGGAGGTAGACTTTCTCTCAAACAATTTACCCCGAATCAAGTCGATTTCTCTCGAACATCGACAAGCATGCAAAATAAGAACAGCCTACGCCTTAGTCCATTCAGTCTCTTGAGCTAAATGTGTGGAAAAGAGTTTAGGATTCACTCTCTCGAGTTGAACCCATGACAACCCAATACCCACAGATCATCAATCATTAGTCTTGGTTTTAAAACCTCTCTCTCGAGCAAGCCAAAAACACAAAGGTAGAATTGCATTTGCAACTACAATTCTTTGAATTAAACCACAATTATTGATTGAAATCACTTCTAAACAGCATTTAAACTAACAATTAGCAATACGCATAAGCTAAATCAGCTCATAATCACATAATCACACCCCAAGAATTGAGGTTTTAGCTAAACATCATAAAAAGATAAAAATCGTTACCAAATTGTGTTTCCATCAACTGGGTAAGATTAATTTCGTCTTTACAAAGGTCCAAATTGAAGAATCTCAAAGACCCACTTCCAATTTCTCAAAAATGGAAAACTTCAATTCTTCAAAGTTAAGGAAAACTTGTCTCAAAACTCAGAGTTCAAACTAAAAATTCTAATAATGTGATAAAAAATCCTAGATTAATTGTTCAAAAACGTATTTATAGTCGCCAAAAATATGCTGCGAAGGGCCATTCAACGCAGTAAGTCAAGCTCGTCGATCAACTCGGTGATATGCCTTTTGGTCTATTTCATCGCCTTCTTGCATTGTCCTTCAGCATCCTCCAGGTTTGTAACTTTGGGCAATCTAACACTATATCGCGGAACCACTCGGCAATCCACCGACAACTCTTTTCTCTCGCCAACTTGACTTTCTCCTTCGGGGCTTGGCACACTGGAACTTTAGGCGGTCAAATGGCCACTCGGTGACTCGCCAAATGGACTTGGCGATCACCAAGCTCTCTTTTCTTCCTTCTTTCAGCTCGCTTCGTTCCTTTTTGCAAATTAGTGTCCTTGCTTTGTTCCTCAATCCAAATACCTAGAAATCAAGGATTTTACATCAATTATTGGCACAAAATAAGTATTTGAGGACACTAAATCTATTCGAATAAAGCCCTAAATGAGTCCAAATCTTGGACTCATCATAGGCTCGAGTAGTGACAAACTTGGTATCAGAGCATAGGGTTCAAGTGTCGTAGGGTATCTATGAAGCCGTGTCGGTAGGGTCTTGTTCATGGTTGTGAGGGTTGCACATCTATAAACGAGAGACTACAGACATTTAAGAAAAGTTTCCCTTCTTTCATACTCTTAATCATACAATAGAGCATTGTCATAGAGATTTATTCATACTCGTACATTTCTCAGATTCATTCGACTACCTGTCATACTAGAGGTGGTTGGAAAGAAAAGTCCGTCCTTTTATCGATAAGTTACTCTTAGCAAAATCTTGAGGAAGTCATGAGACTCCAGAGGGGCTTGAGAAAAGCCTAGGAGTGAGTTAAGTGTTCACTTTCAAAGAAATGCACCCATATTTATATGATTGTGCATTTGAGCTAAAAGCAAGTTGTACTCTTTTCCCTAAGCCTTCTTGAAGTTGATATCCTTATGAGGAAGCATGTTTAGAGCTTGGGTAGTATTTTCACCCAATGATGTAGCATGAGTTGTGAGATCATGAGTAATAGTAGTAGTGAAAAAGCCCAGAGTTAGAGGAAAGTATACATAGGTGTAGTAATATTAGAAAGGGAGATAGTGATGAGGCAAGCTATGTTATTATAGTCATGCACCTAGTAAGTTATTGATCAGGAGTTTTCCCTTATGGATAGAGTAAGAGTTTCTAGTCAAGATGAGATAGAGTATATATTTGTTAACCAGAATAGAGTTGGTGTTGATGTGCCATCGTATTAGAGGAGACTAAATTCATATGTTCAATAAGAGAGCAGGGTATTTATGAAGTGATAGATCTAAGCTAGGCATATGATTTGTTTGAGAGGGTCATGATGTTTAGAAGGTTATAGAACTGATCAAGTAATAAGGTATAGTATGGCAGGCGAGCAATCATATTGATATATGGGTTTAGTAATAAACATCAAGCTTGAATTTGAGATGAGTGTCATGATCAAAAGAATGGCAACATGAGGGTTCGCTTGGGGACTAGCAATGGTTCTCGAGTGTCGGCCACGTCCAGGGTGTAGACTCGGGTCGTGACAAACTTGGTATCAGAGCCCAGAGATCAAGTGTCTTAGGTTGTCTATGATGCCCTATCAAGTAGAACCTTATTTGTGGTTGTGAAGGCCCCACTTCTATAAATAAGTGACTACAGACATTTAGGCAAAGTTTCTCTTCTTTCATACTCTTAATCGTGCAATAGGGCTGTCATAAAGATTTATTCATACTCGTGTGTATCTCAGATCCATTCGACTACCCATCATATTAGAAGTGGTTGAAAAGGAAAGTCAGTCCTTTATCGATGAGTTGTTCTTAGCAAAAAAAAATCTCGATGAAGTCATGTGACATCAAAGGGGCCTGATAGAAGCCCATGAGTGAGTTAAGTGTTGAGTTTTAGAGTAATGCCTTCATATTAATCGTGTGTTTGAGCTAAAAGCGAGTTGTACTCTCTTCTCTAAGCCTTTTTTTCAGTTGAGATTCTTATGAGGAAGTATGTTTAGAGCTTGGGTAGTATTTTCACCCGAAAAGGTAACATGAGTTACGAGATTATGAGCAGTAGTAGTAAAGAGTGCCCTTTAAGTTAAGAGAATAGTATGCAGAGATTTAGTAATCTAAGTAAGGGAGATAGTGTTTCGACAAGCTATTTTACTATAGTCATGTAAGATATTAATGAAGAGTTTTCCCTCATGGGTAGACTAAGAAAAGGTGAGTTGGAAAGATTCCATCATAGGAGGTAGAGAGTGTTTTAGCTAGAAAGGAGTTTGTGATGAAGTGTCATTGTGTTGGTAATGACCAAGTGTAAGTATTGAATAGAAGCACAGAGTATTCATGAGGTTATAGATCTATGTTATACTTATGATATGTTTGAGAGGGTCATGATGTTCAGAAGGTTATAGAACTGATTAAGTAATGAGGTATAGTATAGTAGGAGAGCAATCATATTGATATTCGGGTTTAGTAATAAACATTAAGCTTGAATTTGAGATGAGTGTCATGATCAAAAGAATGGCAACTAGAGGGTGATGATGTTAGTCTTGAGATTTGATCTAGAAGATTTGACATATAGTAGGTGAGGAATTGAGGTGATAAGTTGCAATAAATATGAGTGGTACAAGTGAGAGGCCCTAATGTTTAGATAAGGGCAGTGAAGTGTGGCTAAGTCACAGGAGTAACAAGAGCATTAAGAGGTGTGCCGAGATAGTATGTTACCGGATGAGGTTCCAATTAAGTTATAATTTTCCATGTGTGCCTAGATGCATAATTGAGTTGTCAATGCGGAATAGGTCCATAACTTTCAAGTGCTAGCTTTAGACCTAAGGGGGAGATGCTAAGATGAGAAATCAAGTCAAGTGTTGAGAATTTCTTAAGGAGATGGTTAGTAGGAATCCAGGGAGTTGTTAGAGTTCTAAGATTGAATGTGGTGCTGTTAAACATTAGGTGGTTCTTAATATGAGCCCAATGTGATAGTAAAGAGTAATAGTTTTGGGATGAGATTCCTTATAGAGATGTATTGAACTCGAACCTAAGGATTTGGGTTAAGCTTAATATAGGAAGAGCATTCCATTAGACTTTGACATTAGTAAGAGTAACCCCGTTCCATACCCAGTCCAGCCGTCATTCAAAGACAAATGATCCCAAGGGGGAGATATTGTAACACCCTAGAAAATTTTTGAACTAAGACTCGAACCATCCTTCGTTGTGAGTAGGACTTTACCAAGGAATTTAAAATTTCTTAAGTATTAAGGTCAGGTCACTATATTAGCACCTTGAGTTCCAAAAAGAACTAATAGCAAAATCTGAAATTTTGCAAGTTATGCTTAAATTATGAGTTTTGGGTCAACTTCAAACGACCATAACTCTCAATACATGATGAGTTAGGTGGGCTACAACATAGCTAATGAAGGGTCTTTGAATTATATTTCCAATGTCATCGAGTTAGCTAAATTTGGAGTTCATATGAGGGAGATATGCCTGTTTGAAGTCAGGCTATCCAATTACGGAAAGTTACCCGTAAATATGAGGGGTACTTTGGTCTTTTCCTTATCAAATTAGATTTAATTCGTTTTTAGTAAGGTTTTAAGGTTATAATCCTATTAGGTTCAGTTTTATAATCCTAATATACGCCTAGGGTTTTAGTTGAGAGTACAAGAAGAGAAAAGAGGAGATGATCAAAGTGTTCGTTCAAGAAATTCAAGATTTTGTCAAGAACCTAGTTCTTTGAAGTATGTAAGCTTCCATAGTCCTGGGTTCATTCACCCACACGCCAATCATGAGTTTCTTTTACAAATCTATCCATAAATATTGAGCAATTTAATTTCTTGATAAGTGTTCTTGAAGTTTCCTTATCAACTAAGTTTTGATGTAAGATTCTCCTGGGTCAACTTCAAATGACCATATATCTTATAATATAAAGAGTTATGCGAGCCATAACATATTACATTAAAATTATTTGAATCTACTTTCCAACGCCACCAATTTCGCGTCAATCCAATTTTTGAGTAAAAAGTTATGACTATTTTAGTAACCTATACGGTGCTGTTACGAATTTAGCCAACGGGAAAACATTAAAAAGGGTTGTTTTTGTTTTTTTACCTCCAAGAAAACCTTAAACGAATTTCTTGACTAATAAAAGGCTCAAAACAATCAGATTTTCATCTTTTAATCCATCATTCTCTTCTCTCTCAAACCCTAGAGCAAAACCCTAAGGAACAATCAAAGTAGAAGACTTCATTCAAGATTTTTTCCATCTTTTTCAAGATTCTTCTTCAAGGTAAGTTTTCTCCAAGAATTTCATTCCTTCTAACTCAAGTTCCTCCATACAATTATGAATCACTAATGAAAATAATAAATCTTGGCCATAGAGATTTCAAGAAACTAATTCAAGAATTTCAAGAAAGGTTTTCTTGATTGTTTACCTTCAAGCTAGGGTTTCAAAGCTTCTAACCAAGTTATTCTTCAAGATTCTTCAAGAACCTTTTTTTTTTCAAGTATGTAAGGTTATCATAGTGTTGGACTAGTTCTTCCTCACACCCTACATCTACTTTCAAATCAGTAAAAGAGAAATCTATGATTCTACCCCTAGATTTGAGTATTCTTGAGCTAAGTTGATTTTGAGTTCTTGAATTCCCGATTCTTTTTAAAATGTTATTCCTAACTATTGAGTTTCTATATTTTTATTGAGATCCTTGAGTTGATTTGCTCATGTTTATAATTCAGCATGAACCCTATTTTGAGTTATATATCTTGAGAAGTTTTTCAAAGCCAACACTTGAGTTTTAAACTGAGTTTTGAGAAAGTAAGTATGAGAATGAGAAGAGTCATATACATGAGTTTCATAATGTTCTTTAGACCCTTGGGTTGAGTCATTCATGCTCATAAATTTCGCATAAACACCATACATTGAGTATCTTCGAGAGGAGTAGGATCTTCGAGTTTTAACTCTTTGAGCATTGAGTTCCTAATCCTTTTGAGATTATATCCCTACTGATGGGAGTAGTACATGTTACCCATGAAGCCCTTGAGTTGAGTTGTTCATGCCCATAATTCCGCATGAACCTTATGAGTCGAGCAGTCTAGAGATGAGTAGTATCATTGAGTCTTGAGTTCTGAGTACTGAGGTTCTTTATTTCTGTTAAGATTCCTAAGTTGAGTCGTTCATGTTCATAATTCCACATGAACCCTATGATTTGAGTTATAAATTTTAAAAAGCTTTTTAAAGCTAACACTTGAGTTCTTAAACTGAGTTTTGCGAAAGTAAAGATGAGTTTTGAGAAAAGAGTTTTCTAGAACATGATTAGTATGACAATCGAGTATGTCATCATTGTATGAGCAGTATGGTATTTAGATATACCATCAATTTTTATCCAGTATGACTTCCCGAGTCATCAATGATCATTTTATAATATTATTTTAAATATTTTTGACAAAGAGCAGAGCTGAGTTCATTTTCTTTAAAAATGATATATGGGAACTAAGTATTCTCAAGAGTAAATGTTTTCACATTTAAGATGAGAGAAAACTGAGATTTCCAAAAGAGTTTTGAGCAGTTTGAGTACCATTTTTTTAAGAGAAAGATTTTTGAGTAATAATCTCAAACCACAGAAAAAGTTATGTTTTAAACATATGAGCTAGTATATTTTGGGATTAGTATTGAGCACCGATATGGGGAAGAGTTCAGATATCTCACAGCCTACATCAACCATGTAGCCAACGTGGGTAGAAAGGGTCATACTTTTTAGATAATTCCTTAATGTTTTTTAGCATAGACTAGTGGATCCACTTAGTGAGTAGGTCTTATACCCTGGAAAAGTATAGGACAGTTCTAGCAGCGTGGACGAGACGTTGTATCATCACATAGCTCATAGTGATAGTTGTCGGTTAGAGAAACTCACACAAAGATATTTGTATTTTAATATACACAGAGTTTACTTGTATTTCATATATAAACAAAGTTTATATTGTATCCTTGCATAGAAACTGAGTATATTGTATTCTTAAATACATTGAGTTGTTTTCTACTATTTTAAAAGCTTTTCATATATTGCATCTCTTATTGTTGCTTTATATTGAGTAGAGTATCCAGAGTTTGAGTACCATGAGTTGAGTGTCTTATCATTGTGTTGATCCTTATTTTACTAAGTTGAATAGCTTATTATTGAGTTCAGCCTTATTTCACTGAGTTGAATATTTTATCTTTGAGTTGAGTATCTTATTCCCGAGTTGAGTTAGTTGAGTGAGTTGAGAAGAGGTAAGTATGTTTCCTCTTTATCAAGTTCAAGCTTATGTTATGCTTTAGAATTCCCCTTACATGTTTGTACATTCCACGTACTGAGCCATTTGGCATGCATCATTTCATGATGCAGATACAGGTATTCAGGGTCATCAGCAGGCGCTTCATTGAGACCACATGCATTTCAAGTTAGTTATGGTGTGCCTCCTTGCTTCCGGCGGATTTCATTTACTTTTCAGTTTTGTCAGGATGTCGTGGATCTTGTTCTGAATTCCATCTTTGTCAGTTAGAGGCTTTGTAGATAGACTGTAGAGTTTGAGAAGTTTGTTTCATTTATCTTATTAAATGTATTAAAGACTCGAGTGCCTATTGTTGGCTAGTTGAATATTCTTTTTTTAATTATTTTGAGTTGTTCATTTGAGTTAAAGATTTGCGAAGTTGAGTTTTATTGAATTTTATTAAGTTCTTAAGCTTTGTATGCTTGAGTTAGTCTTCCACTTGTAGTCAGCCAGGATGAGGGTTCGCTTAGGGACCAACAATGATTCTCGAGTGCCGGCCACGTCCAGGGTGTAGGCTTGGGTCGTGACACTGGCGGGACAGTCCCAGTAAGTTTCCAAAGTTTTTCTTTTCCTAATAACGACGATTTGGGTCGTTACAGATCCACAAGTGGAACCATTTGAGGAGGAGTCCTCAAAGGGAACATTAATTGAGGCACTTGAGCATGATCGCTTGAAAGAGCCATCAGAGGAACCATCGATGTTGGAGTTACAACAGGAACCAAATTAAGAGGAGTTGTTGGCCTTTTGAAGTTGGTCCCATTAGGTACAGTAGATGGAGCCAAAAGAGGAATCTCAGATAGTACTGGAGCATCAACTGGGGCCAAAATAGGAGCCCATGACATGTCGAAGCTGGTTCCACTAGAATCCATCGGTCCAGTAGTAGGTTGAGGAGCATTTGATGTAGAACCTTCTTCGTGAGTCTTTGCTTTGATCCCATCATTTATCAATTTGACGTTTTTATTGATCACATAACAGAGATCGTTGAGATCTTCTGCGTGCTTACTATTGGGCATCTCTTCACCATTCAACAATCCATACATCTGGTTTGTATACTCCATTTTCTTGTTTTCCTTCCTTACCTTCTCAAGTTCATTCTCAATTTTCCCGATCCTTTTCATGGTTATCTTTTCTTGTGTTTTTAGGTTTTTTGATTTCTTCTCCTCTGGAAGATCGATAAACTTTGTAAAGATGTCGGTAGCAGCTTCATGATTTGGAAACACCTTAGGTTCATTGTGGTAAGGGCTATTGACTATGGTAGTCAATTCAACATCGCAAAGGGTGTTGAGTTCACGAGCCTTGGTTAAGAATCCCTTTTGTCGTTTTCTATATGAGACTCTCCTCTCAGTGTTATTTTCCATGAAAGCCAACTTCACTTTCTTTCTAACCATGGTTAAAAATGAGGAAGAGGAGGAGAAATGTGTTTATTAGGATATGGGAAATGAAATGGATTTATTATTCTTATTGTTGTTGTGTGTTTCTTTGCTAAGAATTGCCTCCTGTTTATAGGGTACAAATAAATTTTTAAATAATTTGAATTAGAGAATACTTAGTTGTCATGGGTATTATTTTGGCATGAAAATAAATGAGGGTAGATTTGATATCAAATTAGATTCCATCATCTTGAGATTAATGTAGTTATGACTTTAGTCTTATGTTGAACTAATCTTTTTGAGTCAAACTTTTCTTATTAGGAAAATAATTTAATTGATTTAGATCTAAGTAAGTATTATCTATTAAAAAAAAAATGGTCGTAGAGTATTAACAGATTTTCTCTAAAGAAAGATTGAAAATTTGTATATTTTAATTTATGGATGGAAAAAAGATAAATATTGAAACAAGTGAAAAATTCAAATATTGGCCATGAAAATTGAAATATTAATTTTAAAAATATTTAAATAATATAATACAAATTAATTTAATGATTTATAAAATTCAAATATTTATTGAATATTAAATGAAAATATATGTATGATTATTATCGTTGCAGTGCTTATAAAAGTACATTATAACTTTTTCCAATTTTGGAAGAAACCATATTTAGTAGAAACTTTATATTGATTTCAATTATATTAAAAATCAAATCAAGCTCAAATTTTAGTTTTTTTTTTACATTAAAAATATTTCTAAATTAGTTTCAAGGCAAATCTGTACATAAAATAATTACACAAGACACCTACCAAACTATTGTGTTTAAAGATATTGAGGAAAGAAAAATAGAAAATTATTTCATTTTAGAATAGTATTCAATTCTATAAAAACTAAACCATGCTCAGATTTTGTTTTTTTGTTACATTAAAATAAATTCTAAATTATTTTGGACGCAAATTAATATATAAAATAATTGCACATGACACTTACCAAACTAATGTGCTTTTGTTTCATTTTAAGGATTGTAGTCCAGAAGAAGAGGAGGAAATAGTCATAGACTGTCTTACTAATATTTTATGGGTTTGAAATAGACATTTTATGATGACTTTTCTCCATTATGTTGTGATTAAATTATGAAATTCTGTAAAAAACTATGTTGGGCTCTGTTACAAGAGATGAAATATATCATTACTTTATGGCCTTAGATTAGAATGGAAATATGGAGGCTATACAACATATCAAAAATAGTAACTCTCGATACACTAACATCTTAAATGAGTGCACAGAATTGATCTGCCCTTATCATGTTGTTTTATTAATTTGTTGGATGTTGTATCCTAGTCGGACTGTTTTGTGATTGTATCGAAATTGTGATGTTTAAATTGTGTTTAAATCAGTCTTATTTTTTATTTTTTTATTTTTTATTCTCATTAGAAGATTCTTATTTTATTTTATGATAAGGTTGAGTGACTGTGCCCGCTAGATAAAGTGACAACTTTGTAAGGACAAATCGTCATTTGGTTGAGAGTGTATGTTGTGAGGGGTTTGTGTGGTGAAGCTTGAGTAGTCATAACTCAAAGGGATGTATGAACTTGCTCGGTGATGAATATGGTGACATTTTTTCAAGGTGAATCGAGTCTTTTTGGGAGGATATGATTTGTTTGGTACTAATAAATAGTCTTGCAATGAAAAGAAAAAGTGAGCACCCCTCTAAATTATTGAAAATGAATGCATGATGGGAATAATCTTGTGACAACTCTTTGACTCATGATTGGTGATTATAAAGTATGATGTCATTTGTTCTTGTGAGGAAGTAAAAATTCAACCATCTTGATTAATTTGCATGGCATATGAGGTAAGATTGTTGAATAAACTCTTGTAGTTACTTGTCCATTTAGAACTTGTCCGGTTGGTCTTGATTGCTTTTAATTGGAGAAATGACCTTAGGCTTTCTTTATGATTTTTGAGAAGCCCACTTTACCTAAAAGCCCTACCATTGCACTAAATGTATCCCTAGTTGATCCCTTTGAGTCTAATAGTGTTTCTTTGACAACTACATTACAAGACTTACTCTTTTAAAAAAACATAACCTCTTTACAACCGATCCCTCTTTGAACTCTGAAAGTTGGAAATTGAGGCAAAAAGCCTAAGTTGGAGAGTGATAAAAATCTATAGAGGTAAGGCTAACCACATGGTGGCTTGAATACCCTTCTCCATAGAGAAGGCCCATAAAATAGTAATCTAAATTTTTTACGTAACTTTTAAGAGTTTTATTCTAATTTCGTAAGGGGTCCTCCTAAGGATGTCATAAGTCATATTTTGAAAGAAAAAGAGGAGATATTCTTTGCAACACCAACTCTCAGTCTTCCTCTGAATCCAACTCACTAAGCCACTAGACTGTCTAATGAAAAAAAAGCTCCATGGAAATTGGGGTAGCGGCTCGACTTCGAGGTAGGTTAGGATTTACTTTCTGTTAGTGAAAAATTACAAATTACAGAATTACAAGATTACAACTGAAAATAAAATGAAGAAATAAAAATCTCTTAAGGTTGAGGCGCGGATATCTCGCTCTCTTTGAGGAGATTCAATGCCACTGCAGCAAATGTTTTTCATCAGTTCAGCAATAGTCCTCTTGACTTGTCCCCTCCAGGATACAACAGCCTAATCACAAAATATAACTCAACAACTCTGGACAAGAGTTGAGTCCAAAGCTCTACAAAAAGAACACCTTCCTTCAACTAATTATAAGAACTCTCTTTTTGACAAACTTTATGCACTCTATAATTTCTTGTGTGTAAAACAAATGAAGACCACCACTATTTATAGTATAAGAAGTCTTCCTAGGAATAAATAGGAAGATAATGGGGTGGTAAATAGTGAAGATAAATGGCCTAGGATTACATAGGTTATAAGATATAATGAAGGAATAAAGAATGAGATAATGGAGAATGAATAAAAATAACTAATGGTCATGGTTGACCATCTTCAACCACAAACAGTAACCTCCAACGGAAATAACATTTTTGTAACCATCACATAAAGGCCAATAATGCCTATGTAAATGGATTAACAGAAATGAGTAATTAGGCACTAATGCCTAACGTTCCAGCAATGAAAATTGTCCACTAACTGTTGAAACATTCATCATTCTTTTAACTCCAAAATATAGCATCATCTTAAGGAAGACTACTATGCATAATGAAGGTGTGCTCTGCATTGAACCTCCACTTAGTGAAACAGTAACTTCTACTCCAGAGTAGTAGTGGTCTCAGACTTGTCTATGACTGCTTAAGGGAAATAAAATATCATTGTCCACACATAATAATCAAGGTATTGACATGAGCTTTAAAAGCCAGCATGTTACGACTTTGTGCTATCCTATCCAGGTTTCATGAGTGCCTTTGAGAATAAGCTCAATTCTCATAGGAAATGACCTACTTCCACACTCACATAGGTGAAATCTATCGAGAGTGTTCCTGTAAGTTTAACACTCCACCCATACGGGCTACAGATATTCATTAAGAGTTTTATCAACTCAACCTTCACAAATCACTATAGGAAACAATGCACTCACATCATAGGGAGGGAATAAAAAAAATAGTGCATTTATTCACAACAAGGCATCATATGATTAGTTTTTCCCTTTGAACCTGGTTATAGGATTTCTAGTCCCCAGGTTGGGTTTCTTCATATATGACTCAAGGATTGATAGGCTTCAATCCCATCCCCCTCGATGTGCTCCAGACCTTTCTCTTGTTAAGACCTTAGTAAGAGGATCTGCAAGTTTATCACAAGATTTGACATAATCAACATTAATGGTATCATTTGTCAAATATGATCTTACATTACTGTGTTTCCTCATTATAGGTCTGAATTTTCCGTTGTAATAACAATTTTGAACTCTATCAAACGCAACAGTGCTATCACAATGAATTAAAATAGGAGGAATTGATTTTTCAAAATAAGGTATTTGAAACAGTAAATCTCTTAACCAATTCGCATCCTCAATAGCTGAAGCTAAAGCAATTAGATTAGCCTCCATGGTAGATTTAGAAATTATTGTTTGCTTTTTTGATTTTCAACATATAGCACTACCACCCAAAGTAAAGACATAAACGGTGGTAGAACAGAAATCACCTGATAAAGTATTACAATCTGCATCACAAAAGCCTTCAAGTACAGCAGGATATTTTTTTATAAAACAAACCATAATTTTTTGTTCCAATTAAATATCTCGTAACTCTTGTTATAGAATGTCAATGTTCATTACCTGGCTTGCTTGTAAACCTGCCAAATACTCCTACTGCATATGCAATATCAGGTCTAGTGCAATCAAACATATATCTCAAACTTTCGAATATGCTATGTAATGACCTGATTTCGTCGTTAGGTAAAAGCCAATGAAGAAAGAATTGGGGCAAAAAATCTTTTTCGTAGTAACTTGGAATTTCCCAACCTAGTCCAGTTTTGGACGAAATCGGAGTCATTAAGGTGTAGGGAAATTTGGTAATTAATGAGAGATCTCATTATGATTTGTACCACATGAGTAGATAGATAATATGTTAAGGAACCCGTACGACTTTATGGAATCGAATTTGGGCGAGTAGAACTCCCGAAAATGATCTTAGCGTGAACGGGTAACATTCTGTCTCCGTGTAGGCCGCTAGAGCGGGATTGGAGCCGCCGCAGCAGGGCCGCTGTAGTGGGATGGGTCCTTCGTGGCGGGCCAAACGTGACTTAAAGCCGTTAATAAACTCTGAAACGACCTTATTTGGCACTTTTCAATTTTTAGAGCTAAGGAACGAACCCCAGGCGACTCTTACTCATTTTTCACCATTTTTGAGGCTAAAGGTAAGCTTTTCACTCCCTAAATTCGTTTTTCGATATGTAGAACATAATAGAATGGGTCAATATTGATAGGGGAGGATTTTGTTATAGATTATATGGTGGAAACAACCCTAATTTAATTTGGATAATTGGGATCATGAGTTTGATCTAGGGTTCATAGAATTGTTATAGTTTCAGGTAATTAGTGATTGTTTGTTGATTCCCGTGTTATTATGATTGTGTTTAGACCACGAACAAGCGAGAAGAATCCGGAAAGGAAGGTTCAAGTGTCTTAGGGGATTCAAGCTTTGATTCGAGGTAGGTGATGGTTGTGATTTTATGTTGGTGTGATATATGTTTGTAATTGCTTCATTATAATGCATGTATGTATGCGAATGTTGCATTATTGATCACCCTAATCGTAAATAAGGATAATTGAATAATTGTATGACATGAATCACCTCTTGTTGTATGATTGTGAGAATATACATTGTGATTGTGGTTTGTTGAATGGGCGGATGTCACGATCCGACACACTAACTGGGATCAGTTGCCACGTTTTGGCTTAAATATGGGATCGGTTGCCACGTTCCGCCAAAAACATGGGATCGGCTGCCATATTCTGGCACATTAACTTGAATCAGATACCACGAATCGGTATGCTAACTGTTTGGGTTTGGGTTCCATGAGAGGATCATTGAATTAGGTTCCGTGAGAGGACCATTGAATTATGTTGTGTATCTAGTTGTGATGAGTTCGTTCATTTCTAATGATGATTGATATAGGAAGACGGTATATTTCTCTAAATTGATATAACTGTGATGTGTGAGAATCGTGAAGTTGTTCATTGTTCATATATGTTGAGAATATTGTATATGTTCGATATGTGCATGTGATTATATTGTTGTATTGATTAATGTATGTTACACTTAGTGGGATAGCCGCGTGGTCCTATCAGTACATGATGGTTGTGTACTGATACTACACTTGCTCTTATTTTTGTTGAGTACAGGGCATTTTTCGGCGGCTATTGACAGACCTCGTTTAGAAGATCAGTGATTTCCGATTCGAATTCAAGGGTGAGCCAGTTCTTCCAGGCTTCTTTGAGTTCTCTTTTTTGTCTAGTCCATCACATTCGGACTTAGACTAGTTCTTTAGATGATTTTCTCATTTAGAATTATGAACCTTGTTAGAGTTTTGGTACATTTACTTTTAGGTTCTTAGTATTTAATTCCATATTTGTTTTAGTTAATTAACTTGCTTCCGTAACTTAATTGTCTTAGTTTTGTTTTAGTTGCTTAGTTTGGATTGTAGTAGTGGTTCTCCCACCGGATGGTTAGTGTGGGTGTCAATCACGACAGTCTGGGTCGTGACATGCTAGCATATTCCTTTTGATTTATTACATCATTTTCACTTTCAACGGGAAATAAGTGAATACTTGAATCAAAAGGAGTAGCAACATGTTTGCAATCAAGAAAGTTGTATTTTTTCAAAATTTTCTCAACATAATGTGACTGGTCAAGGAAAATTCCATCACATGTTCTTGTTATAATTTTATTCCAAGGAAAAATTTTCCTCACCAAGATCTTTCATATCAAAATGGCTTCTAAGAATATTTTTAGATTCATCAATAACATTCATGTTAGAGCCAAAGATCAATAAATCATCAACATATAGGCAAATAATCACATGTGAATTATTCCAAGACTTATGATATATGCACTTATCACACTCATTTGTTTTAAACCCATTTTCAATCATGCAGGAATCAAAATTTTCATGTCTTTGGTGCCTGTTTCAAGCCTTATAGGGATTTAGTAAGTTTACACACTTTGCTTTCTTGGCCTGCTTCAACAAAAGACTAGGGTTGTTCCATTTAAATTTTCTCATTTAGGTCTCCATTTAAAAAAGCAGTTTTTACATCCATTTGATGAATTTGCAAATCAAAAATTGCAGTCATATAGCAATTAAAAGTTTTATGGATG
Source organism: Solanum stenotomum (assembly GCF_019186545.1). Lineage (NCBI taxonomy): Eukaryota > Viridiplantae > Streptophyta > Magnoliopsida > Solanales > Solanaceae > Solanum > Solanum stenotomum. Next base: position 48,921,626 of record NC_064282.1, read on the forward strand.
TAATTCTTGTTACAGGTGAAAAAGTATCAAAAAATTCTAGGCCTTCTAGTTGTTTAAAACCTTTTGCAACTAGTCTAGCCTTATATTTATCAATAGATCCATCTGGTTTCAAATTTTTTCGTAAGACCTATTTGCAATCAATAGTTTTACAACCCGGTGGTAAATCAACTAATTTCCAAGTTTTATTAGAAATTAGTTATTCCATTTCATCATTTATAGCGTCTTTCCAAAAAATAGAATCATGTTAAGATAATGTTTCTTTCAAAGTGAGAGGGTCATCTCCAACATTAAACACATAAAAATCAGGACAAAAATATTTTTCTACTCTAGCTCTTTTACTTCTTCTTAACTCAAAATCATTAACTTCTTTATTTTTCAAAGTAGAAGTAGAAGAACTAGGTAGTGACAAAATATTTTGTTCAATCCTTTGACCCCCACTATTTTTAGAATCAAAAGGAAATTTATTTTCATGAGAAATAGCATCACCCGATTCTACTATTATAATATTATCTTCTAGATTAAAAAATCTATAGGTTGTACTATTTGAAGCATAACCAAGAAAAATACAAATAGTAACTTTCTTACCCAACTTTGTAATCTTGGGATCCTTTAGCCTCACAAAGACTAGACAACCCCAAACTCTTAGATATCCTAAACTTGGCTTGTGACCTTTCCACAATTCAAAAGGTGTCAATTTAGACTTTTTATGAGACACATGATTCCACACATAACAAGCGGTTAAAATAGCTTCACCCCATAAATTTAAAGGTGCATTTGACTCAATAATCATGGCATTTGTCAATTCAACCAAAGTTTTATTTTTTCTTTCCGCTACTCCATTAGATGAAGGAGAATAAGGAGGAGTAGTTTCATGAATTATTCTCAATGTTCTAACAAAAGAATTAAACTCATTTGACTTATATTCACGGCCTTTATCACTTCTAATTCTTTTTGTTTTTCTACCAAACTGATTTTCAACCTCATGGAGATAAGTTTTAAAATTTTAAAAGCATCACTTTTATTTTTCATCAAGTAAACCTAGAAAACTCATCAATGAAAGTGATAAAATACCTATTGCCTCCACGAGTTAAAATTCTTCCAAGTTCACAAATATCAGTATGAACTAATTCTAACAAATCAGTTTTTCTTTCAACTTGAAAATGAGGCCTTTTAGTGATTTTGGCTTTACTACAAGCCTCACACTTTTCAAAATTCTTTTTAACCATTGAAATTAATCGTAAACTACTCATATTCCAACATAACGATCATTAATATGACACAAACGAGGCCAAAAATTAGTAGAAGAAAGCATATAAACAGAAGTAGAAACTTTATTCATTTCAACATTCAGTTTAAACATCTCATCACAAGCATACCTCTTTTCCACAAAAATACCCTTCTTCACAATTACATATTGATCAGATTCAATAATTTGCTTAAAGCCTGCTTTATTAAGAAGAAAACTAGACAGCATTTTTTTTTCTCATGGAAGGTGTATAAAGTACATCTTTTAAAGTTAACACCGTTCCAGAGGTAAAACACAATTCGACATCTCTCGTTCCAAGCACTTGAGTAGTGTGAGAATCACCAAGCATGATAGTTTTGGGCTCCTCAAAATGAGTATATTTTTTATACCAATCTTTGTCATAACAGACATGATGGTTTGCACCAGAATCAGCCCACCATCCATCCAGTGGCGGACCTAGGATTTTCGTTCAGGGAATTCGAAAAATAAAAGTATAAACGTGTAATAAATCAACAAAATAAAATTTCAAGGAAGTAGTAGTATATAGTTTATAGGTACAAAAAGTTAGTTTCGTTACAAGAAATTCGAAACTAACACGAGTGATTACAGTGAAACAAAAAGTTAGCCCTTTACAATTTGTTAATCTAGAACTAGGATGCTAAGCAGAGCAAAAAATGGAGCTAACTAGAACAAAAAAAATTAGCACTTCGTAATGTCTCACTCTAGGACTAGAGTGCTAACTACAAACTCCAAAAAGAGATCAGTGCTAATACTTCTCAAGCACGTTTACAATACTATTCGACGAGGTTTCATTGCTTGAAAAGACAAAATAATATCATCCGTTGAAACATCCTTAAACACATCCTTCTCCATAAAAGGAACCATGCAACCGCTCAAGAAGTCATCATTCATTCGACTTCGCAACTCATTCTTAATAAATTTCATTCCCAAAAAAGCTCTTTCAACGGATGCAGTATGCCCACCAATATGTGTTTGCAAACTAGCTTTTTTATGCCAACTTCTAAACCCCACACTCGAAAATGTTTCACCTCCGCCTTGAAGATTGTTATTTTGCTTGAATAAATAACAATACAAGCAAAAGGCTGTATCTTTACTTATATTATACTCTAACCAATCAGGAAATTCATCAAACCATTTATGATTAAAACGACGCACATCTCCAAAAATGTTTGTTTGTGGAAACTCTCTTAATAGAGGTTGACAAGGTTTTTTTTGGAGATAAGCTCTTCTAATAACGTCACGGTGATTTGGATGAAATTCCAAGATTTGAGTTCTTTCACCTGGATCAGCCTTTAAAGAACTCAAATCAAATTCTTGAGAAGAATGTGATGGTACTTCCAAATTATTAGCATTTTCTTCCCCGTTAGGTTGATTCTGAGCAATAGAACTTGAATTTGATACTTTAAAAAAGTACTTCTCCATTGACTATGAATCTATACAAAATAGTTAATTGTTAAATGCATTAAAGATAACTTTTTACAAATTACATTAGATATTACCATCAAAATTTAAATGGTTCATCAATCTAGTTACGACTATCAAAGAAAGAATAGAAAAAAACAATCAAAAAAATTTCACAATTTAAAATGAAAATAGTCAATATTTAATCAAGAAAGACAAACTTTTCAAGAAAATTGAGAGAAAAGCTTACCTTGGAGAAAAGACAAACAATCAACCCTTTTAATTTTAGCTTTGAGCCTCCACTTCAGATAATCGGAGATACTACAAGTTTACAACCTTAAAAAATAAAGACCCATTTAATTTCTTGAAATTGAAAGAAAAGAAGAAGAAGAGAAAAGAGCTTTTACCTTTTAAGCAATAAGCATGAGTTTTGATTTTTCATTTCGAATTGAATGTGAGATTCAAGCATGAAGTATCAAGTATGAAACAATCAACAATAGAATATTATGGGAGATGATTTTAATATTTGAGTTTTGAGTTGAGGAAGAACAAGAAAGTGATTTAGGGATTTGAAAAGTGAAAAAGCTATTAGCTTTTAGGAATGGGAGTATGGGAGTTGGGACCTTTGAAATTTTTTGGGTTTAACACCAGATTTTAGCACATTTTATTAAAATTAAAAAAAAACATTAAAATCGAAACTGGAACAAAAAAAAAACTGAAAGTAAAAAACTAAAAAATAAAACGCTAACCCAGGGATTTGATCCTTGGACATCAGGCATAACTTTGAAGAGAGCTGCCACTGGGCTATCTCCTTCACCTTGTCATTAAGAGGGTTCAAAATATATATATCCACATAAATCCAGAAAATTCACCTTATATATAAAGTGTAATTTTTTTTTGAGGGTGTTCGGGTGAACCCCTGGACAACATGTGGGTCCGCCCCTGCCTAGGGATATTAATTTTGTGTGTAATTCACCTATGACAAAAAATTCTAAAAATTTGCAAATAATTTTTGTTAAAAGTGTGAAATAAAAGGGAATTCTGCATCAGTAATTCCTAGGTAAATTTGTAGAATTTTTGGCAATAATATTAATTTTTCTACTTTGTCTTTTTGTTTTTTCAATATTAAATTTGGTTTTCCTTGTTCTGTTTTTGTCTTCTATTTATATTTAATTTGCTTTCCTCCTTAATTATAATTTCACTAAGTAAATTGCTCGCGCTTCGTGCGATGGTGAACTACGTCAATAATCTACTTCTGAACATTTGATAATATAAGTGTTTTCGAGTGGGTACAACCCTACGATAAATTGTCAAGAATATTTTATCCAAAGATGAAATGAAATATTTTTTTAATCTTAAAACCAAAAAGATTTGATTCTAAGTGTATATGCTTGTTATTAATTCTTCATTTTAATTTAATGAGAATATTTAGCCCGAAAATCTATATCTATCTATCTCTCTCTCTCTCTATAAATATATATATATAAAGTTGGATAATAAAAATATAATGTGGCGCCTCTCTTTGACCAGGATTGTCATTTATTTTTTTTGTCAATTTTTTGAATTCTTTTAATCTCTAAAATATGCTAAAAGAAGGGGAAAAAAATATAATTAAAATAACTTATTTATCTCTCCTCATCATTACTACTACAATTTATTATTCTTCATCTCTCATCATTATATTATTATAATTTATTCTTTTCCTTAAATTCTCTCATCTTACCTTTTAGGTCTATAGCTTTCTAAAAAAAAAAAAAAACCTTTTCTACTACCCTACATATTTTTTTTTCCAATATTTTTTTATCTCATTTAATTTGTTGTCATAAAATTTTTCTCAAAATTAAAAATATATTTTGTGATTTATTTCATCATCTCTCATCATTATTATTATAATTTAGTATTTTCCTTAAATTCTCTCATTTTGCCTTTTATGTCTATAATTTTCTAAAAAAAACACTTTTCTACTATCCTACACGTTTTTTTCATTATTTTTTTATCTCAATTAATCTCATTTATTGTTGTCATAAAAAAATTCCAAAAAATATCTTTTTTTTTTAATTTCATCAAATAATATTAATTGATCTTTCCTAAAACCCTTCCTCTTCCTTCTCTTATATTTCTTTCATTCATAAAAAAATAAAATAAATAAAGTTAGTGATGGTAGAATGGGATGATCGAAAAGAAAAAAGTATTGACAAAAAAATAACAATATAGATATAACTTTATTATGAAAAACATAACGGTTGTTTTCCTATTTATACATACACAAATTGAGCAATGAATGAAAACACTTATTATTATTTTTAAAATAATAGAGTAAATTTATTTTTTATGCAATTACTTTAAGAAACATATAAGAGAAATTATTTTTGATAAAAAAATATAATATCTATGTCGGACTAAGGAATGATCTAATAATTATGAGGAAAAAGGCAAGATCAAATTCTGTAAAAAGATTGTAATTTTTTATAAAGTTATAATAATTAATTTTTAGAAATAAAAATAAAATAAACGAAAAAGTACAAAAAAGGGAAAATAAGTAATTTAAGGAAAAAATATAAAAACATTAATAATGATATTAAGGGAAGGAAGTAAAAGAAATCAATAGCATTGATGGTGATAAGCATTAAATATGGTCATCTTTCATATTTTATAAGATTTTAAGTTTTTTTAAATTATAAAAAACGCTAAAAAAATAAAATAAAATTCGAGGCACAATTTTTTAGAGAAGAGTAATTTCAATTTTGGGCAATTATTTTAATATAAATGCTAGAAAGAATATTTATAAATTAATAAAATTAAATAAATATGAGATTTTTGTTTATAAAACATATAATTATCAATGTTGGACTAAGAAATTATCTAAAATTTATAAGAAAAATGTCAAAATAAAATTCCGTAAAAAAACACTGCAATTCTTAAGTAGTTTAGGAATAAACAAATAAAATTTCAGGCGTTAGAAATTAAAAAATATACATAAAAACGTTAATATAAAATAAATTTAAAAAAAACTTTAATTAAAGACACCAAAAAAATAAAACAAAATAAAAGAAGAAAAAAAATAGTAGACTAAAGAAGAAGAAATAATGTCGTTAGTAAATTTTAAGTAAAGCTAAATAACAAAATATAAAATTAAGTTTAATTAAAGATATATAAAAAGAAATTATGACATAATAAAATAAGAAAGGAGTTAGTAGAATATTTATTCTCCTCCTAAATTTGATATTAATTTCCTAAATAGATTGATTTTTTCTCTAAATAAATATTCTTACCCTTTGAAATACTAATCACCCTTCCTATTAATTTCTCAATCAATATGATTTTTTTTTCTCTCAATATAGAAGGAATTAACATTCTTTCAAAAAGACTTCTACTTTGAAGAGAATTTTTTGTTACATAATTTTTCTCTTTTCACCAATATCTTTATAAGGTTCGTGAGATACCCCTTTCTTTCTTTTTTTCTTGAAAAAAATCAAAAGTCTAGAATTTTGCTGGACATCTCAATGACTAAATTTGATATTTGTATATTCATTATCACCACTATCTTTAGAAGTTTTATCATCATCAATATCTTTAGAAGGACCATGAGATACTCTCTTTCCCTTTTCTTGAAAAAATCACAAGGCCGAGAAATTCGCTGTACATCTCAATATCAAAATTTGATACCCATATATTCATCATCATCATTAGAAGAAGAAGAGAAAAAGTGAAGGATTCCACTATTGTTGATTACAATATTCAATTTTTTTTTTAATTTTATAGGCTAAATAATTATAAACAGTTATGAAAATTGAAAAGGTTTTGATCTTTTCATCTTCCATTTACTTAAATGTGTATTAGTATGATGGAAGTTTTAAATGAGCATGATGTAATGCATTAAAATATTTTTCAGCTCTATTTTTTTTCGAAATTACAAATAAAAAATAGAAACAAAAATAAAATGTAAAAAAAATGAGATAAAAGATAAATAAAAATGCTAGCTATAGAGAGGTGCCACATCAGCTTTTCTATATCTAGCTTTATCTATATATATAGATTTAACAGTGCTCCTCCCTAATTTAATTCAACAACTACAGAGCCCCACACAGCCCTAACCCTAAGGGGTCGTTTGGTGTGATGGATAAAAGAACTTAATCCCGGAATAACTTTTAAGTGGCCTTTAATCCGTTGCTTGGTTGTAAAAGTTGGGATAACTTATCCCAGGACTAACAATTAGTCCTGGGATAAGTTATCCTTAGTCCTGGGATAAGTTATCCTTACCTAGGGGTAGAATAGTAATCTCAGGATAACTTATCCTGGGATAAAGTAGGTAAAATAACAAAAATAGTCCCCCTTAAACTCTCTTTTTTACACCACTTTACATTCATGTATATTAACATAATTTTTCACAACATTTATAATGACATTCACAACTTTAACTATTCGTTGTTCTTATGATAATATATTTTTCCATTAAAAAATTATATTTTATAAATATAATTTTTATATATGAATATATTATAAGTTAAATTTATTTGCCTAATTCTTATGTTTATTTTTATTTTGATTTTTCTTAAAATGTTCACTCCACTACTAAATTGCATATTTTTAATTAAATAATTTACTACTCACTTAAAAATTATATTTTATATATCAATTATAATATAGATAACTTTAATGATAAAATTTCTATTACTTTAATAAATTTAAAATGAAAGTTTTAGTTTTAAGCTAAATAAGATGAATGTTTAGTTTTAAACTAAATACGATGAAAGATTTCTTTTAAAGCTAAATAAGATGAAAATTTTATTTTTAAGCTAAATAAGATGAAAGTTTTATTTTTAAGTTAAATAAGATGAAAGTTTATTTTAAAAACACACGGTACAATCATGGAAATGCACACACAAAATATTTAAGCTAAATAAGATGAAAATTGTATTTTTAAAAAAAGAGTAACTAATTAAAGCTTGCAAAGTAAAGTAATAAATAAATAAATAAGGTGGAGGGTATTATCGTAAACAAACAACTTATTCTTAGAAATTATGCAATGAATATAAGTTTGAATATGACAAACCAAACAAGCAATAAAAATTAATTAAATCATAACTTGCATTTAAACCAAAGGACCCCTAACTAACCAATACTTATTAATTAGGCTCCCTAATCAATTCAATTAATTCCTAGAAGACCGACAAACTAATTACGGATCACTTTAGTAGGAAACCTTATAAGGACAAATTTTTTTATCTTTATCCACCGATGTGGTATGGAATCATAATGATTCACAAAATTACGTCTTGATATTTTAAAATTTTCCTTCAATAAATTAATATGTAAAAATATTTATTTATTTTCTATTTCTAATATATGTAAATAAAGTATTTCATACGTCATTTTTAATATACGTAAATAAAGTATTTCCTTCGTCTCATGTGGCATCTTGAGATCCAAATACATTTTTCTTTAGCCGTAAATTTTCATATATCTTTTTAAATATTTTGAATTATTTATTATTACTTATTGTAATTTCACGTCAATTTTCAAATATGTAAATTTTATTTTTAAAAATTTAAAGATTTTATGCTTAAATTTACTATCAAAATCAAATTATTTGTCTCTTGAAATTGTCCCACATAAATTGCAATAAAAACATAATATATAAGTAGGATATACATTTTTCAAAAACAAAAAAAAAAACTCATTTAATATAGATATATCTATCGAAAAAGAACATTAACCTTTACGCTAATAACAAATATAAATAAGACATTTTTTACTTAAAAACTATACTTGATTACTCGGTAATACACCTTTACACCTTTTAATGATATGTAGTAAGCCATATTCAAAAATTATAATTGAGTTTTATTTAAAATTAGTCGGTGACTACAATTATTTATAGTTCTTAAATGAATAATAAAAAATTCAAATAATGTGTTTTTTCTTTCAAGAAAAACATGAGAATATAATTATGAGAATTAGATGTTTAAAAAAAAAGAAATTGATACTGAGACATTTATTATTATGCCTTCAATAACACATTAAAATTATAGTATAACTTAATAGTATATGATAATTGGTAATATTTGTTTCACCAATTTTAACCACATTAATTAAATTTTGGGTAAAGTCTCATTAATAAATTCCTATCTAAATTCGTACAACAAAGCTCCCACGTAAATTTCAAAATAAAAAATGTTCAAAATTTTTAATTTCCCAAACTAAATTCGTAGGTGTTAATATGAGTGAATTAAAAGATAACCAAGGGTGTAAGTTAGTTAGGAATTAAGTTAGTTATGATTCTCTAGTTAGTTACAAGTTGTTATATATATATATATAATGAAAGTTCAATGAAGTAATGATAAGAAAAAAGAAAGAGTGTGTAAACTCTAACAGATTAATCTTCTTGGTAAAGATTACTTCATCTTCTTCCTCATCTTTGTTTCTTCTTCTTACTCTCATTCGTCTCCTTTTTCTCTCTCAATCTAAGATTCATAAAACTACATGGCATCAGAGCTTTCAAGCAAGTAATTCATTGCTTGATTCGTAAGATTCTGTGATTATTCAACAGAGGTGATTACAGATCAACAACTGGTCAAGAATTAGTTCAAGAATGGCACAAAATTCTGCAAATTCACAGGCACAACCCACTGGCATCAGTAGTGGTGCTGCAATTGCTGCAATTGGAATAGATCACAATCATCCCTTGTTTCTACACGCGTCTGATGTAAGTGGAGTACAAATCATATCATTTCAGTTGACTGGAATTCAAAATTACTCAATTTGGTTTAGGTCAATGAAAATTGCATTGCTAGGTAGGAACAAGTTAGGGATGGTTGATGGGTCATGTAGAAAAGAGGATTTCCCAGGGTTAGAAAGTAATTGGAAAAGGGTTAATGCTGTAGTTTTATCTTGGATCATGAATTATGTATCAAAAAGCTTGTTAGGAGGCATAATGTATGCCTAGAATGCTAGAGTAGTGTGGGATGATCTGTTTGAAAGATTTAACAAGGTAGATGGGTCAAGAACCTTTAATCTACATCAGGAAATAATTACAACCTTGAGTTAAGGTACAAGTTATGTATCTATTTACTACTCTAAGCTCAAAGGGCTATGGGAAGAGTTTGAAGCCTTAGTTCCAGCACCAGGGTATGCTTGTGAAGGTTCAAAAGAGTATGTTGTGCATTTGAAAACTCTGAAATTGTTCAGTTTCTTATGGGGCTAATTGACTCTTACCTGCAAGCAAGAAGTCAAATTCTTATGTTGAAACTAGTACCTACTGTTAATTAGGCGTATTCGATGATTCTTCGTGATGAAACACTGCAGGTGTATTGGGTACTGGTCCAGCCAACTTACAAGGTTATTTTGATGTTGTCATGTATTTAAGAACAAGTGGGATTCAACAGAGGTTTAAGAAAAGTTATAATCTAGTTTGTGATTTTTGCAAACTCAAAGGGCATACTAGAGAAACATGCTTCAATATTATTGGGTACCCACAGGATTTTAAGTTCAAAAAGAAAGGAGGCAACAATTCTGCATACAATGTAACTGGTGAAGTGGATGATGGTATGAATTCAAGTGCCAGCACTAGCTCTAGTGATGCAAGAGATGGACACATGAGAGGTGATGGAGAATTCAAAACTCAGAAACAACAACTAGACTCGTGTGCATTGACTAGAGAACAATATACTTAAATTTTGCAGCTTCTTGATAAAAAAATCAGAAGTTCCACATTGTGTAAATGCAGCAGATATGAACTCTACTTTAATAGCTGCTTCTAATAAAAGTTCAGGTTGGATCATAGACCCAGGAGCCACCAATCATGTGATGACTGATTTGAGTCTCTTAAAAGGGCATTCCATATGTAAGGTTGCAACTCCAAAGAAGGTACACCTTCCAAAAGGTGATAAAGTTGTGGTGACTCATTTAGGGTCAAGTACATTAGATGGAAACAATACAGTTTCAGAAGTGTTTTACATTCCTCAGTTTTAGTTCAATCTTTTGTCTGTTGCAAAGTTAACAAAAGAGTTGAATTGTTCAGCTTTATTTTTCCCTAATTTTTGCCTTTTTCAGGAACTCTTCAGTGGGAAGGTGAAGATGATTGGTAAAGAGGATGGAGGATTGTACATTCTGTCCAACAGTATAGATAAAAGAAGAAGTTGTGTTAGCAGCTAGACACACTGATCATAAGGATAAAATTACTGAAAAAATAAATACTCAGTTGCTACATCAAAGACTTGGTCATGTTTCTAGTTTTGTTCTTAAGAAGTTGTTCAGTTATAGTTTAGCTAATATTACAAAGACTGTAAACAAATGTGTTGTATGTCCTTGTGCTAAACAAGCTAGATTACCTTTTCCTGTTAGTGTAACTAGTAGCTTAAACAACTTTGATTTATTACACATGGATCTTTGAGGTCCTTATAAAAAGCCTACTTTTGATGGATTTAGATACTTCTTAATTGTTGTAGATGATCACACTAGAATGACTATGATTTTCTTATTAAGAATGAAGTCTGATGTTTGTATCATATTGAAGTCCTTCTTGGCTTATATAAGAACTCAATTTGATAAACAAGTAAAACATATTATTATTACGTTTTTTTTAGAAATAAATTAACAAAGAAAAAAAAAANGGGCGGACTTAGCTTAAAATGAAATTATTTTTATGTTTCAAGATTTCACTAATCTTTGGTGACGACAACAATAATGATACATGAATAATGGGAGCACAATCAAACGAGGTGTTCTTTCGTTCGCTTTTAGCAGCTTTATAGAAATAGTTTAGAATTTTTTTATTAACTTTAAATTAAATATTTACATTTAAGTTTATTTCAAATTTTAATGAAACGAAATAAAAAGTTAAATTCATTGAAAAATCAATTGGCTACTAAGTGTAGATTTCTAATTAAGAATCGTTTTGATGAAAAATAATAAATTTAATAACTATTAGTTAGAAAATAATTTAATTACCTTAGACAATTAAAGAAGAAAGTTAATAACTTAGAGTAATAATAAAATAAGAGAGTTCTATTAAAAGCTATTATAAATAAAACAAATGCAATTTGCCGAACCCACGCTTATGGACTTATATAATAGGAGAGCCTCACACCAATAGGCCACAGAGTCTCATTGTGTCAAGGGTGTCCAAAGTATTAAATTTAACCGTTTTAAGTAGTAATTTACTTATATATACGGTATAATTTTCCGACGAAGGGTGTCCAAATGGACACTGTAGCTCCGCCACTGCCAACCTTAACGGTTGAAATCATCAATATATTCTCATAATGAAGATCATTAAGGCTATATCGATTGTCTTCTATATTTGTGCATGAGAAGATTGATTATATTTTTTAGATATAAATTATTATTTTCAGCCTAATTTACATGCTCGTATGATACTGTAGACACATAAATATTATTGGATTAAATTCATACAAAATTTGAATTAAATTCATGTTCATTTTGGGTTGAATGATTAATTTGGGCTTTAAAAGACAAACCAGTCCATTCCACCTTGAAGCTCAAGCCCATGTCACGTGTCACAATGACTAGGTATCCCAGACCAACAAAGTGACGCCATGTGTCCAAATGATGTGGTAGTCTCAATCAAATTCAAGAACCAATCACGATCCGTCAAGTGTCAAAATGACATCTTTTGGCCAATCATAAGCAACTTTATCCGCCCCCTACAACTATAAATTGGGGATAGATATGACATTCTAAAAACTCTTCAACAAGCATTCTGCAAGGATTGGAGAAAGCTACAACATCAACTACAAAGTTGTTCGAATGAGTGGTCAACGGAGTTCTTCGTGGAGATCGACTTGAAATGATGAAGTAATTTCCGACGTTTTTGGAGATCAAACACATCTCAAAGAGGTCTACATCATCCAACAATTCGAGAAGGACGCTACTGAAGTCCCTTGAATCTCGGAGAAGTTTAGGATGGAAGAAACACGAGAGTAATTATATTTCTCCATGATTCGAGGGTTGTCAGTAGCGTATTTCTCGAATGTAGGATAATGCAGACCACCTTGAGATGTGTTTGATCTCTGAGAACGTTGAAAAACACTTTTTTGTCGTTTCAAGTCGCTCTCCGGGAAGAACTCTGTAGTTTATGTTGTGGCTTTCTCCAATGCATGTTGAATATTTGTTAGGGTATTTGCAAAATCCTTGTTGAAGTGTTTTTCCGGATCCCTTGAATGTCATGTCTATCCCCTATTCATAGTTGTAGGGGGTGGGCAAGGGTTGCTTATGATTAGCCAAAAAATGTTATTTTGACACTTGGCGGATTGTGATTGGTTCTTGAATTTGATTGAGACTACCACATCATTTGGACATGTGGCTTCACCTTGTTGGTCTTGGATGCCTAGTTACTGTGACACGTGACATGAGTTTGGACTTCAATGTGGAATGGACCTTGGACTTGAGCTTAATAAAAATGAACTTATTTATTTTTAACGCCCAACTTAATTATTCAACCCGAATGAACATGGATTTAATCTAAATTTCCTATGAATTTAATTCAATAAAGTTTATGCGTCTACAAATGTCCCTTGCTTCGAGACTTGTCGATGTGTAGGCTTGCCGAAATTTGAAGACAAGACTTGAAGTATTCATAAATGTGTTTTTATTTTTTGAGACTTATCGAGGCTTGCCGAACTTGACAACGAGACTTGAAGTATTTATGAATGTGTTTTTTTTTTTTAGACTTGTCGACGTGTAGGTTTGCCAAACTTAAAGAACGAGACTTGAAGTATTCGTGAATGTATTTCATTTTGATACTTCAAAAGTACTTGTTCCTTATCGCTGCATTCTAGCTAGTCCACTTCTTGAGAGTAGTTTACCATTAAAATTCTTCTGTACATTTTCACCGGGTGAAAGTACTTCATCAAGGTGACGAATTAAATGATTTCTTGTAGTGATCCCGAATAATAGTATTTTATTAATTGTTATTTATCTCATCGATCCTCATTTGAAATAATGATTTTCATATTTTCAAATTCTTATGTATTTGTTTAGTATATAATATATAGGTATAATTTAATGAGATGTATATTTCTTTTCATATGAAAGTTATTATTTATTGATAGAGTTTTACTATATTATTTATCTATTTTTTATTCCCTTTCTGATTAATATTACTTATGTGAATGTGCTGCTTCCTGTAACATGCATGTTCTAGTAATTAAGTGTACTTGTTCTGATATCTATGACTACTTGAATCCAAACATGTCGCCTTTTGATTTAGATATATGAAAAAAATACTATCTCCTAACATATAGTTAGTGTGAAAGTAAAAGGAATTAAGATGTTGAATTCTAAATTTTTAACTAAGCCGATGCATCCCCTGGAGTATCACTTACCCAAGAGTTTAAAAAAAAAAAAGAGGATTATGTGTACTTATCCGTAAATATGTTTATATCTTTGTATTTAAATCTTTTAATTATCCTTTGAATACTATTATTATTTTCTAAGACCGACCTTGAATAAAAATATTTATATGGTGGAGAAGTGTGATTAATAAGATCGTGATATCATTTCTATAAAGAAACAAACCCTCCTTAATTTCTCTTATGGATTGATTTAAACTTTCAACTGTTATAATTTTATTTTATTTTATCTTTATTTTGGGGTAGATTAGTTCATATTCGACATTTATCTTTTTTTTCTTCATATCTTTTAATGTAAAGTCTCTCCCTCGCTTATCCATTTTCTTAATTAATTGTTGTCTTATTATTTAATATTTATTTTAAAAATTAGCCTCACATGTCTATTTTATTTAATAATAAATAAGTTTAGCTTGTCTTATTATTTTACCTTTTTTTGTGTGTTAACTAATAATCACTTTACCTATTTTTGTTAAGTTGTTTAAAATAAGGGTTCGCTAATTTTATCACACAGTTTACTTAATTAATTAAATAAGCAATGCTCTTTTGATTGTCTTTATTTTTATTTAACATTGAGTAATAAAATGTCAATTTATTTAGTTATCTAAACACCTAGTCTTGTAATAACATATTAATAATCAATCTTTGCCTATTTGTTTTTAAAATAAAATTTTGCATCTTTTTCCTACATAGTCTAAATTATTAATAAATAGAGACCATTATTTGTCACATTTAACCTGCGTGAATATATGAGATACGGTCGGGATCCACCTTAGTGGACCTCGAAAGGTGCTTAACACCGTCCTTTTGAGTTAATTTGAACTCAGTTCAAATCTTGAACATAATATTTCTTTTTGTATTCTATTATTTCTCAAAGCAGGCATGTACATGATTATATTACTACTACTAAGTTACAATATATGGAAAGAATTAATGTCTTCCTATTTTACAAAGATTACTAGAATCGAGTTCCTATTTTAAAAGATTACAGNATCAATTTTTTCCCTTTGAACCTGGTTATAGGATTTCTAGTCCCCAGGTTGGGTTTCTTCATATATGACTCAAGGATTTATAGGCTTCAATCCCATCCCCCTCGATGTGCTCCAGACCTTTCTCTTGTTAAGGCCTTAGTAAGAGGATCTGCAAGATTATCACAAGATTTGACATAATCAACATTAATGGTATCATTTGTCAAATATGCTCGTACATTATTGTGTTTCCTCTTTATAGGTCTGGATTTTCCGTTGTAATAACGATTTTAAACTCTATCAAACGCAGCAGTGCTATCACAATGAATTAAAATAAGAGGAATTGATTTTTCAAAATAAGGTATTTGAAATAGTAAATCTCTTAACCAATTTGCTTCCTCACTAGCTGAAGCTAAAGCAATTAGTTCAGCCTCCATGATAGAGTTAGAAATTATTGTTTGTTTTTTTAATTTTCAACATATAGCACTACCACCCAAAGTAAAGATATAAACAGTGGTAAAACAGAAATCACCTGATAAAGTGTTCCAATCTACATCACAAAAGCCTTCAAGTACAACAAGATATTTTTTTATAAAACAAACCATAATTTTTTGTTCCAATTAAATATCTCATAACCCTTGTTATAGCATGTCAATGTTCATTACATGGCTTGCTTGTAAACCCGCCAAATACTCCTACTACATATGCAATATCAGGCCTAGTGCAATCAGTCACATATCTCAAACTTTTGATTATGCTATGTAACGACCTGATTTCGTCGTTAGGTAAAAGCCAATGAAGAAAGAATTGGGGCAAAAAAAAATTTTCGTAGTAACTTGGAATTTTCCAACCTAGTCCAGTTTTGGACGAAATCGGAGTCATTAAGGTGTAGGGAAATCTGGTAATTAATGAGAGGTCTAATTATGATTTGTACCACATGAGTAGATAGCTAAGATGTTAAGGAACCCGTACGACTTTACAGAATCGAATTTGGGCGAGTAGAACTCCCGAAAATGATCTTAGCGTGAACGGGTGACATTCTGTCTCCGTGTAGGCCGCCAGAGCGGGATTGGAGCTGCCGCAGCGGGGCTGCTGTAGCGGGATGGATCCTCCGTGGCGGGCCAAACGCGACTTAAAGCCGTTAATAAACTCCTAAACGACCTTATTTGGCACTTTTCAATTTTTAGAGCTAAGGAACGAACCTCAGGCGACTCCTACTCATTTTTCACCATTTTTGAGGCTAAAGGTAAGCTTTTCACTCCCCGAATCCGTTTTTCGATCTATAGAACATAATAGAATAGGTCAATATTGATGGGGGAGGATTTTGCTACAGATTCTATGGTGGAAACAACCTTAATTTAATTTGGATAATTGGGATCATGAGTTTGATCTAGGGTTCATAGAATTGTTATAGTTTCGGGTAATTGTGACATAGGAGTAACCTATATCATTTTATAACAACGTAAAAAGTAATATAAATTACAATAAATATAATTTAAATTACTTAATTATATTAAAAAATTAATTAGCCTTTTAAATTACATATGTATCACATAAATTGAGACAAAAAACATAATATGTATTAGGCCCGTGCTAGCACAGGCTCCTAATATCTAGTAATAAAATAAGAGGGGAGTTAGTAGAATATTTATTCTCCTCCTAAATTTAATATTAATTTCCTAAATAGATTGATTTTTTCTCTAAATAAATCATCTTACCCTTTGAAATACTAATCACCTTTCCTATTAATTTCTCAATCAATATGAATTTTTTTCTCTCAATATAGAAGGAATTAACATTCTTTCAAAAAGACTTCTACTTTGAAGAGAATTTTTTGTTACATAATTTTTCTCTTTTCACCAATATCTTTAGAAGGTTCGTGAGATACCCTTTCTTTCTTTTTTTCTTGAAAAAATCACAAGTCTAGAATTTTGCGGACATCTCAATGACTAAATTTGATATTTGTATATTCATCATCACCAATATCTTTAGAAGTTTTATCATCATCAATATCTTTAAAAGGACCATGAGATACTCTCTTTCCCTTTTCTTGAAAAAATCACAAGGCCGAGAAATTCGTTGGACATCTCAATATCAAAATTTGATACCCATATATTCATCATCATCATTAGAAGAAGAAGAGAAAAAGTGAAGGATTCCACTATTGTTGATTACAATACTCTTTTTTTTTTTAATTTTATAGGCTAAATAATTATAAACAGTTATGAAAATTGAAAAGGTTTTGATCGTTTCATCTTCCATTTACTTAAATGTGTATTAGTATGATGGAAGTTTTAAATGAGCATGATGTAATGCATTAAAATATTTTTCAGCTCTATTTTTTTTCGAAATTACAAATAAAAAATAGAAACAAAAATAAAATGTAAAAAAAATGAGATAAAAGATAAATAAAAATGCTAGCTATAGAGAGGTGCCACATCAGCTTTTCTATATCTAGCTTTATCTATATATATAGATTTAACAGTGCTCCTCCCTAATTTAATTCAACAACTACAGAGCCCCACACAGCCCTAACCCTAAGGGGTCGTTTGGTGTGATGGATAAAAGAACTTAATCCCGGAATAACTTTTAAGTGGCCTTTAATCCGTTGCTTGGTTGTAAAAGTTGGGATAACTTATCCCAGGACTAACAATTAGTCCTGGGATAAGTTATCCTTAGTCCTGGGATAAGTTATCCTTACCTAGGGGTAGAATAGTAATCTCAGGATAACTTATCCTGGGATAAAGTAGGTAAAATAACAAAAATAGTCCCCCTTAAACTCTCTTTTTTACACCACTTTACATTCATGTATATTAACATAATTTTTCACAACATTTATAATGACATTCACAACTTTAACTATTCGTTGTTCTTATGATAATATATTTTTCCATTAAAAAATTATATTTTATAAATATAATTTTTATATATGAATATATTATAAGTTAAATTTATTTGCCTAATTCTTATGTTTATTTTTATTTTGATTTTTCTTAAAATGTTCACTCCACTACTAAATTGCATATTTTTAATTAAATAATTTACTACTCACTTAAAAATTATATTTTATATATCAATTATAATATAGATAACTTTAATGATAAAATTTCTATTACTTTAATAAATTTAAAATGAAAGTTTTAGTTTTAAGCTAAATAAGATGAATGTTTAGTTTTAAACTAAATACGATGAAAGATTTCTTTTAAAGCTAAATAAGATGAAAATTTTATTTTTAAGCTAAATAAGATGAAAGTTTTATTTTTAAGTTAAATAAGATGAAAGTTTATTTTAAAAACACACGGTACAATCATGGAAATGCACACACAAAATATTTAAGCTAAATAAGATGAAAATTGTATTTTTAAAAAAAGAGTAACTAATTAAAGCTTGCAAAGTAAAGTAATAAATAAATAAATAAGGTGGAGGGTATTATCGTAAACAAACAACTTATTCTTAGAAATTATGCAATGAATATAAGTTTGAATATGACAAACCAAACAAGCAATAAAAATTAATTAAATCATAACTTGCATTTAAACCAAAGGACCCCTAACTAACCAATACTTATTAATTAGGCTCCCTAATCAATTCAATTAATTCCTAGAAGACCGACAAACTAATTACGGATCACTTTAGTAGGAAACCTTATAAGGACAAATTTTTTTATCTTTATCCACCGATGTGGTATGGAATCATAATGATTCACAAAATTACGTCTTGATATTTTAAAATTTTCCTTCAATAAATTAATATGTAAAAATATTTATTTATTTTCTCTTTCTAATAGATGTAAATAAAGTATTTCATACGTTATTTTTAATATACGTAAATAAAGTATTTCCTTCGTCTCATGTGGCATCTTGAGATCCAAATACATTTTTCTTTAGCCGTAAATTTTCATATATCTTTTTAAATATTTTGAATTATTTATTATTACTTATTGTAATTTCACGTCAATTTTCAAATATGTAAATTTTATTTTTTAAAATTTAAAGATTTTATGCTTAAATTTACTATCAAAATCAAATTATTTGTGTCTCGAAATTGTCCCACATAAATTGCAATAAAAACATAATATATAAGTAGGATATACATTTTTCAAAAAAAAAAACTCATTTAATATAAGATATATCTATCGAAAAAGAACATTAACCTTTACGCTAATAACAAATATAAATAAGACATTTTTTACTTAAAAACTATACTTGATTACTCGGTAATACACCTTTACACCTTTTAATGATATGTAGTAAGCCATATTCAAAAATTATAATTGAGTTTTATTTAAAATTAGTCGGTGACTACAATTATTTATAGTTCTTAAATGAATAATAAAAAATTCAAATAATGTGTTTTTTCTTTCAAGAAAAACATGAGAATATAATTATGAGAATTAGATGTTTAAAAAAAAAGAAATTGATACTGAGACATTTATTATTATGCCTTCAATAACACATTAAAATTATAGTATAACTTAATAGTATATGATAATTGGTAATATTTGTTTCACCAATTTTAACCACATTAATTAAATTTTGGGTAAAGTCTCATTAATAAATTCCTATCTAAATTCGTACAACAAAGCTCCCACGTAAATTTCAAAATAAAAAATGTTCAAAATTTTTAATTTCCCAAACTAAATTCGTAGGTGTTAATATGAGTGAATTAAAAGATAACCAAGGGTGTAAGTTAGTTAGGAATTAAGTTAGTTATGATTCTCTAGTTAGTTACAAGTTGTTATATATATATATATAATGAAAGTTCAATGAAGTAATGATAAGAAAAAAGAAAGAGTGTGTAAACTCTAACAGATTAATCTTCTTGGTAAAGATTACTTCATCTTCTTCCTCATCTTTGTTTCTTCTTCTTACTCTCATTCGTCTCCTTTTTCTCTCTCAATCTAAGATTCATAAAACTACATGGCATCAGAGCTTTCAAGCAAGTAATTCATTGCTTGATTCGTAAGATTCTGTGATTATTCAACAGAGGTGATTACAGATCAACAACTGGTCAAGAATTAGTTCAAGAATGGCACAAAATTCTGCAAATTCACAGGCACAACCCACTGGCATCAGTAGTGGTGCTGCAATTGCTGCAATTGGAATAGATCACAATCATCCCTTGTTTCTACACGCGTCTGATGTAAGTGGAGTACAAATCATATCATTTCAGTTGACTGGAATTCAAAATTACTCAATTTGGTTTAGGTCAATGAAAATTGCATTGCTAGGTAGGAACAAGTTAGGGATGGTTGATGGGTCATGTAGAAAAGAGGATTTCCCAGGGTTAGAAAGTAATTGGAAAAGGGTTAATGCTGTAGTTTTATCTTGGATCATGAATTATGTATCAAAAAGCTTGTTAGGAGGCATAATGTATGCCTAGAATGCTAGAGTAGTGTGGGATGATCTGTTTGAAAGATTTAACAAGGTAGATGGGTCAAGAACCTTTAATCTACATAAGGAAATAATTACAACCTTGAGTTAAGGTACAAGTTATGTATATGTTTACTACTCTAAGCTCAAAGGGCTATGGGAAGAGTTTGAAGCCTTAGTTCCAGCACTAGGGTGTGCTTGTGAAGGTTATGATGTTATCTTTGCCTCAATGTTCACATATGACCATAATGAGAATGTTCTCCAGGCCTTTTGTGAAAATTGTCGTCCATCCACCAACACGATTTCTACTTTCATAAGAGAATTATACCTATTTTTGTGGGACTTGAGAACCATTGGTGGTCTTCCTGTTCATGAGACTTTTTATGATGAAGTTTTTCCCTCGACTAAGGAGTTGGCGCATGTAGATGATCAAGGGAAACATTTCCTCCCTAGAAGTTGTTCATACTTATTTTTGGCTTACAAAAGGTGTCATCAATGAAATATCCTTTCGTGATTGGACTAAGTTCTGGTTTCGAGGACCAAACAAATATGCTAAGCCTTCACAAAAGTCATCTTAGAATCAGACAAAGTCAAGGATGAATCACGATCCTTCAAGGAATATTGACATGACTTTTTTTACCACAAATCGAAGAGGAGAATGCCCCTTTTATCGAGCTAGGTGAGGAAGAATCACTGAGAGATGAGACTTATTTGGTATCTTTTCTTGCATGTTGGCTCTGTAAATTCGTGCTTCCTAAAAAGGAAGGCTGACTGTGTTCATTTTAGCGTCTTCCCAACTTTGAAGAGGCAAACACGAACACAATTAACCTTCTTGTCGGGAAGCACAAATTTACATAGCCAACATGCAAGAAAAGCTACCAAATAAGTCTCATCTCTCAGTGATTCTTCCACACCTAGCTTGATAAAAAAGGCATTCTCCTCTTCAAGTTGTGGTTAAAAAGTCATGTCAATATTCCCTTAAGGATCGTGATTCATCCTTGGCTTTGTTCGATTCTTAGATAACTTTTGTGAAGACTCGGCATATTTTGGTCCTCGAAACCAGAACTTGGTCTAATTGCGAAAGAAAACTTCATCGATGACACCCTTTATAAGTCGATAGAATGCCAAAAACAAGTACACCAAAAAATACAGAAGTTATGATCCTTTTATCATTGAACAAAATGCTAAACAAGTGTATTACGCTCCATATCCATTGCGTAGAGACAAAGTTGATTGGTGGGTTGTTATAAAAAGTAAGCCTGTGGAAAGAATTGAAATTGAGAATGTCTTAGATGTGGCGTATCAAAATGATGTTGCAATTGTTCAACAACAAGTTGATGTTGAATTAGAAACCACACTACAACATCCTCAACACATATTAGAAGAAGTATCTGATGATGAGATATTGAATGTTGAGGAAGAAATATCCGAGAATGAGGAAAATGAATCATTTGATGACGAAGAATGGGACGAAAATGAAAATGAAACAACTGAGGAGGAAGAATGGGAGAATGATGGAATTAAAACAAGCGAGGAGGAATAGTGTATAATGAAAGCTAACTAGTATATATATGTAAGTTAGTGTATATTGCTAATTTTATTTAATTTATGATTTTTATATATATTATACATGTAAATTTGCATACAAATGTCATCAGGCGATGACAGTGATAGACATCGCGAGCATCTTTGAGTTAGCCAGACCAAACAAGCTAAAAAAAAGAAGTCTAGGAGACCCATAGATCCTGAGGATATTGCAGGATCTATTTCTTCTGCGCCAGAGCGCATCTGCCATGATACTCATTTATTTCATGTTCCATTTGGTACAACGGATCCTCGACAATATTATCTTAATTACCATCGACCAGTCGGTGCTTCCTCTACATCATAGGCATTGCCTTCACGATGCTATGAGGACCTACCTTTACAGGTTATTCGTCGAGCACGACCCTTATCAACAGGTACTCCATCTCCCACATGTACATCTCCTCAGTTATCTGCTATGAAGATTGGAGATTCTAGTAGCGAGCAGTCAGATTCTATAGCCGGTACGCCTTCATTGACTCAGCGTTTTGTGCATCCTGATGTATCACCCTCATCTACAACTAGACCTAGTGCTACACCAGATGATATGATGTCTGCTCTAGCTCCTGGCCAGAAGGATAAACTTGGTAGAGTCATGATTGAGTTGGATGGATCATCGTAAGTTTGTTAGTTTATTTTATTTATTTCTTATACTTTAATAAATTATTCATGAACTAACATATTTATTATGTGTTTTGCAGGTGGAATCCTGCAAAGGATTCTGCTCGAACTTTAAAAGATTGTGTTAAAAGACTCTATACATAGGCTTATCACTCTTGGAGCGAGATTCCAAATAGTATATGTCAGGCGATGTTTAATAACTTTAAGGTATATATTTTTTAGTTAAGTTTAGTATACTTTACTTTTTTTTACTATCGATCTAATTAACGTTATTCAATTTTTTTCAGACTATGTGTACTTGGGAGCCAAGGTACAATTTGGTCATTACGACCACATTTGAGAGAAAGGTGTTTGCCAAACTATCTAGCTGGCTAAAGAAAGTTTGGGACACTGTTGAACGTCCGGATTGGATCTTGCCTCATGTTTTCGATGAATTGGGTCTGCATTGGAACATAGACAAGTTTAAGGCACTATTAAAACAAGCCAAAAAGGCTAGAGGCAATCTTAAGGGTGGTTCGTTGCACATCAGAGGTGCAAAGAGCGTTGGACAATTGCAAGAGAGATGGTAAGTTATAATTCAAACTTTTAAATAAATAATTAGTTGATTCATATATATCATTATAAATTTTAGATTTTATTTATAGGAAAAAGAATTAGGACGCACTCCCATTGAACCGGAGGTTTTCAAGAAGACTCATGTCAGGAAGAAAGAAAATGAGTCAGATCCGGATGTGTGGGTGGAGGAAAGGGCCGAACGAACTTTTGTAAGTTATTTAATATGAATAATATATAATAATAGTGAATATATTTATGATATGTATATATATTGATGTCAATTTTTATATTTAATATACATAATGACTTTCATCAGTACGTCTCTGAGAATCTAGATAGTTCGGTCCAATTGACACCTGAACTGTCCACCCAGATTTGGAAAGAAAAAGTGGTAGGGGGGACACACAAGGTAGATGTTATGGTCTAGGATCTCAAAACAATGTAAGACGACTCCAGTCAGGCTTAAAAGGTATTGGATCGTCAAGTGAAGCTGAGGCACTTGACGGTGTTCAGATTGCTGTTATGTCGGCTCAAATAGCACAACTTACATCGGCACTGGCAGAGTTGGAACGGAGAAGAGAAGCTGAACAACGAAGCATGAGTGATACCATTCAGCAAATCAAAGAACAAGTGACGAACCTCGCTCATCGACCTACTACTTTGACTCCCGATGACACCGACGACGACAGTGATGATGAGGATGATGATGTAGATCCACTCCCTAGTTTAGATCTCTGGACATTTATGATTCTTTTGAAATTTTGAAACGAATTTTGAAAGACTTTGTAAGTCTTTAAATTTTGACTTAGATACTTTTGAATGTTCTTTTAAGTTTGTTGATTCACGTTTTGTGTAGATTGTTTATAATTGTGTGTGTTTGATTGGGCTGAATAGTGTAGAATTGAATTGAATTGAATTTGCAGGTGGGCAGCAGAAACTGGCAGTTTCTACTGTCAAAAAAATTGCAGAAAAAGCGACGGATAGCGTGGTTTTGTCTGTCACTTTTCTATATTTTCCAAAAAAGAGACAGACGGGGTCCTTTTGTCCGTTGCTTTTCTGGGATTTTCAAAAATAAAATTTCCACAAAAGCGATGGACTGCATCGCATTTTGGAAATTAAAAAAAAGAAGTAAAAAAGTGACGCAATCCATCACTTTTTAGCGATGCAGTCCGTCGCTTTTTAGCGACGCAGTCTGTCGCTTTTTGAAAAGCGTCGAGTTAAAAAGCGACGAAAGTGACTGGGTCGCTTTTCTGTCGATTTTGACCAAAAGAGCGACGCACTCCGTCACTTTTTGCCGTCGTTTTTTGGCAGTTTTTTAGTTGTGGCTTCTTCAATTAAGGTGAGTACAGACCTAAATCTATACCTTTACTCAGCCGCGATTTCTGATTGTCCTTCATTTTCAACGTTTCGTAGGTAGGCGGTTCACGATTTTCCCTTCTTGGAAGAACCTTGTTTCTTTAAAAAATCTAGCCACCAATTTTGAGCATTAATATAATAAAAATACAATGGTCAAATTTCGCTTCTTTATGTCTCCACTGAGTCACAGTTTTCTCATTGTTAGGTAGATGGTTCATGATTTCGTATTTTTGTTACATGTACCCTTGTTGTTGCTTCTGCTTTGGTGTTGTGACTGTTTGAAAAAATTCACATTGCTACTTCATTCCTTGTCATATGCCTAAAATTTACTCTTCTCTTTTTGGTCAAAATTTTCTTTAAATTAAGGAAATAATAACATTAAATTGATTCCGCATAAAGTTCCAAGAATGACATTGAAACTAATTCTGAAAGTTGCCTTATCATTTAAGAATGTAAATTTATCATCGATTAGTAGTGTGTATTGCTTTTGAAGTATAGAGTATCTTATCATGTGCTTTGATTTTACTTCCTATTATAGTAATCCTTTCGTTTAATTTTTTTTTATTTTGACTGGACACGAAGTTTATGAAAGTAAATCAGACTTCGAAGGTGTATTTAAGAGTTGGTTACCATCAGATTAGGATGAAGTCTAATGATGTGTTTAAGATAGCATTCAGGACACATATGAGGCACTATGAGTTTAGAGTGATGCCACTTGGGTTTACTAATGCCCCAACCACATTCCAGGCTCTGATGAATTAGGTATTTCAACCCTTTCTCCTGAAATTTGTGCTAGTTTTCTATGATGATATCTTAATATACAATCAGTCTCTTGCGGAACATATGAAGCATGTTACTACTGTGTTTTTATCACATTGAGAGAACATTCACCTTTTGCTAAGAGATCTAAATGTTCGTTNAGAGCTAGTTACCATCAGATTAGGATGAAGTCTAATGATGTGTTTAAGATAGCATTCAGGACACATATGTGGCACTATGAGTTTAGAGTGATGCCACTTGGGTTTACTAATGCCCCAACCACATTCCAGGCTCTGATGAATTAGGTATTTCAACCTCTTCTCCTGAAATTTGTGCTAGTTTTCTATGATGATATCTTAATATACAACCAGTCTCTTGCGGAACATATGAAGCATGTTACTACTGTTTTTATGACATTGAGGGAACATTCACTTTTTGCTAAGAGATCCAAATGTTCGTTTGGTCAATCCAAGGTTGAATATCTTAGTTGTCATTAGTGATCATATGGTAGCTATTGATCCTGAAAAGGTAGTGGCTATGGTGTAGTGGCCCAGACCCTCTTTCTTGAGAGCCTTGAGGGGATTCTTAGGTCTGATTGGATACTACATGAAGTATGTAGCCAACTATGGTACAATATGTCGGCCACTTATGATCTCCTAAAAAAATACAGTTCTTAGTAGAGAGATCAGGCTGAAACTGCTTTCTTGGCTCTGAAGGACACTATGTCTAACACCCCAGTCCTTGCCCTACCTAATTATTCTCAAGAATTTGTAGTTGAAACAGATGCAAGTCACGCAAGAATTGGTGTAGTTCTCATGCAAAAAGGGAGGCTTGTGGCCTATTTCGGCAAAGTATTGTCTATGAAGCATTGGGGCAGGTCTATTTATGTGAATAAGTACATGGCATAGCTTAGTGCTATAGACAAGTGGAGGCACTACTTACATTATAAACATTTTGTGGTAAGAACTAATCACCACAACCTGAAATACTTGCTTGATTAGAGAGTTACTTCAACAATCCAACAAAAAGGCCTTATCAAGTTGTTAGGCTTAGACAATGAAGTTAAGTTCAAGAGAGGGGATGAGAACCAAGTTGATGATGCTCTTTCCAAACAATTCGAATGGGTGCAAGAAGGAGAAACAATTTCCTTGCTTTCAAAATTAAAAGTTATTGGCTCACCAATTCCAACTTGGGTGAAAGATATCACAACCATTTATGAAGGTGACACGTTAGGTTCCGATCTTATTACTCAGCTGGTGGTAGACTTACAAGGTCCTAATATGTGGCACTATCAATCTGGGATCTTGCAAAATAAAGGAAAAATGTACGTGGGATCTACTAGCACACTAAGACAACAACTACTACAAGTTTTTCATAGCTCATCATTAGGGGGTCATTCAGGTAAGTTAGGAACACTTAAGAGGTTATCTTAGGTGTTTTATTGGCCTCTTATGAAACAAATGGTAATCAATTTTTTTGCAGAATGTGATATCTGTCAGAGGAGTAAGGATGAGACTATAGCATATCCTGGTCTTCTTCAACCACTTTCTATTCCCAACCAAGAAGGGACTCAGATTAGTATGGATTTTATATAGTGGTTGCCTAAGTCTCAAGGAAAGGATGTCATTTCGATGGAAGTTGACAGGTTCACAAAATCAACACATTTCATAGCCCTATCTCATCCTTATACTGCAACGATTGTGGTTGATAAGTTTTGGAAGAGGGTTCAGACCTTACATGGTACCCTACTTCTATAGTCACTGATAAAGACAAGGTGTTTCTTAGCAATTTTTGGCAAGCTTTGTTCAAACTAAAAGGGGTTCAATTATCTTATAGCTCTGCTTACCACCCGCAAACAAACGGCCAAACAAAGAGGGTGAACAATTGTATTGAAACTTATTTGAGGTGTATGACTAGCAGCAGACCTACTAATTGGAAGATGTGTTTATATTTTGCTGAATGGTGGTAAAACACCATCTTCCATAGTAGTCTTCAATGCACCCCCTTTGAAGCCTTGTATGGTTATTCTTCACCTCAACTGTCTTTTGGGGCTCTCTTAGACACTATGGTTCCTGCTACTGAAGATGTGATTATACACTGACAACAAATGCAACAATTATTAAAGGACAATCTCCACAAGGCCCGGGAGAGGATGAAGTATTTTGCTGAACAACAGAGAACTGAAAGGGAGTTCCAAGTTGGTGATATGGTGTATTTTAAGTTGCAACCCTATCGGAAAACTTCCTTAGCTCTGAGGAAGAACCTTAAGTTGAGTTCAAAATATTATGGGCCTTATCAGGTGATCAACAGGATTGGACTAGTTTCTTACAAGCTAGCTCTTCCACCTTCTTCCAAGGTTCATCTTATCTTGCATTTTTCACTTTTGAAGAATAAGGTTGGTTCTAGAGTGGTGGTTCAATCAACCCTGCCTATGACTAATGGTGAAGGCCAAGTCCTTGTCAAGCTTGTTGCCATTTGCAGAGGCAGCTGGTACAGAGGGAAAATTCAACTGTAGTTAAACTTCTGATCCAATGGTTTAGCTTGCCTCCTGAAGATGCCAATGGGGAGGATTTTGACTTCATTAAGGTTAATTTTCAAGAGTTCATAGCTAATCCTTGAGGACAAGGATTATTTGATGCAGTCGGGTATGTTTTATTTTCAAATAAAGAGCAAATAAAGTTTTGTAGTTATGAGGATTCGATATGGGGCTGGAGGAGTAATAACAATCTATTCAATAGACGATTGTGATTGGAAGTTGTTTAATGAGCTTGAAGGGCTATGATGTTTCCAGCTCGGATGAGGTGGTTATAAGGCTAACAACCAGGAGAGAAGAAAGCTAACGAATTAATTTGTATTTTTCTCGTTTCTTTTCTCTTTCCAGATCTATTTCTTCTTCTTCTTCTTCTTCTCTGTCTAAATTCTTCTTCTGCAAATGTCAAGCTCATCTAAGACATCCCAGTAAAGTAGTTCAATTAATTACTCGTATTTCTATTCTTAGTTGTAATAGTTTGAAGTTTTATTAATACAAATTAGAAAATTGTCCCAAAAAAAGTTATTGTTGATTTTATTCTAGTTTAGATCTTGACAGTTTCATGTGGAATTCAACCCTGACCTCTTACATTGGGTTATTATATCGCTAATGATCGTCTACTCATTGACTTGTAAGACGAAGAATTGAGCGTTATCACCTTTCTAGGGTTGCTGAGGTGCATGTGTCGATTTTTAGGAGTGCTCCCAGCTTTCTTCCTACTCTTTCTAGGATGCTTTTGTCATATAATTCAGGAATTGTGCAAGTATGATTCATTTCATGCTGTTAGTTATGGTTGATTCTTGGGGGGAGAAGTTTTGTTCCCATCTTTTGACAGAGAGTAAACTGTCTATAATTAACCATGTCTTTGCAGAAGAAATCTTGCTATGTGGAATCCCCACCCTAGATCAATTAGAGTTAGCGCTTCGGTGGGTTTCCAGAGTTCTGTTAGTTTTATTTTGAGGTATTTATGTGCTATTTTTTTTCCTATGAGCTTGATGATGACTAGGTTTTTCAGGAGAGATAGATTTTTTTTCCTCTTCCTCGGTGAGGCTTATTTTGGTTTCGTTTTCAGTTTCGTTGCTCTCTTCCAGTTCTTTGTCTGTCCCCCTACTTTCATAGTTGTGATTGAATTCGAGTTGTTTATCCATTAGGAATTCCGCGAAGGAGTTCTTGGGAGGTTGGTCTTCCTCCATTTTTTCTTTCTCATTGGGTGATTTCGATGGATCTTGTGTTGATGTAGGTGAAGTAACAATGATGGGGTAGGGTGTCATGGTCATATCTCCCGGATAAGTCTTTTCCTAGAGAGAACTTAAAGAGATTGAGAAAAAGATTTAATACATGAATTACTTACATTTATGGATACATATTTCCAAGGTTATATCTATCATTTTGGATAAGAATGTATCCATTAATTTGAACATTTAACATATTGACTTTAAAGTAATTTATCACCTATAAATAGAAATGTCATTCACGATTGTGAGATAAACTTAAACACTTTGAAGAATAAAAAATCTCTCCTCTTTTGTCTCTCTATTCTATTTCTTTCATCTATTAATATTCTTTGACTTATTTACTTTGATTTTACAACATATCAATTTTTTAATATTTCATTATCTTCTTAATCTGAACTTGCTTTATCTCTTTCATTCAAGAAGATAATATTTAAAATTGCCATCAGCATATGTTAATACGACAAACTAACACAAAAAAAATCCTTAGTAAACTAATAAGAACCTCCAAAAAAAAAAAACTAAACTAATATAGTAGCTTTTAACAATTTTAAAAAAACCAACAAACTAATAGCTTTGTCATTTTCCAAAGCAAATAATCCTTTTCACAAGATCAAGCATCTTTCACACATCATTAAATTGTGCATCCCAAAACTAAAATTTTCCCCACAAATAAAAATGTACATCCCTAATTCTTCTTTCTTTCCACTTATTATTGTTGCACTTCCACTTCTCTACTGGGCTTTCAACTTTAGAAAGCAAACAAAACTAGCATTTTATGTCCATGATTATTTAAGTGGACATGACACATCTGCAATAACTGTGGCTGGTAAAGATGGGCCACAAACAAGTGTACTTTCTTTTGGTACAATTATTGCTGTTGATGATCCAGTAACTGAAGGTCCAGATCTAAACTCAAAATTAATTGGTAGAGCCCAAGGCATGTATGTAAATTCACAATTGGATGGTAAAGGACTACATTTGATGTTTTCTATTATTTTTACTGATGGGATATATAAAGGGAGTACTATGGAGATTCAAGGTGCAGATTTATTTGCAATGAAAGAAAGGGAATTTTCAATTGTGTCTGGGACTGGTTATTTTAGATTTGTTAGAGGGTATGGTATAATGACTACTCACTTTATTGATATTCCTAATTTGAAAGCTATTCTTAAGCTTGATGTTACTGTTAACCACTATTGAATTTTATATCAAAGTGTTGGATGTATTATGCCACTCTAATTACTAGAATTAAATTTAATGGTGTTTTGAGAGTCTAGTTGTTATTGGAAACTGTGAGATCATTCTATTTCTCCTTCTATTTAATTGAACGAACAAAGTGATTTTACATTTCTTAATTTTCTTGTTTGGTACTCTCCCGTCCCTTTTTAGTTTTCATGTTATGCTTTTCGATAGACAATTGATTAACTTTCAAAACTAAATTAGATTACATTAATTTAATATTTTATAATAAAAAATTAGATGGTTAAAAATTATAGGGGAAAGGGTCAAAAATACCCCTCAACTTTGTTTTATTAGTTGACTATACCCCTGCCGTTAAAACAAAGTTATTTATATCCTCGCCGTCATTAATTTCACCATTTATACGCGCCGTTATTAGTTATTATTAAAATTATATAATTTATTTGTATGGTTAGTCACCAGTGGCACAACCTACGGGCTAAGTAGCGCCTCAATGGGAGTCTTTTTTTCCTCCGCGATAGTGTAATACAAAGACCAGTAAGAGAGAATGGACTTCATCCATTCGGACAAAACCCATGCCCCCCTAACCAGTCGTACTCTGACCAGGCTTCGAAAAACTTCGAGATCACCGAGTTTCTCGGGAATCGAGGGGTCAAGAGCCTAATCAGGTCCCCTCACCATACCTTGTTGATAAGAGGTTAAGTGTTTACCAGTGGTTGCGCTTAACCAGATCCAAAAGGGGAGAGGACACACACCGTTCGGTGAGTGAAAGACGAGGAAATGCCGATTCCAGTGTCTCCTAGGAGGCGCCGTGCGTCGAGTATACACCCGGTACCCAGCTTCCCGTAAACGATACGACAATGGAAGATTCTTAGACATAATAGCCCTCATTACAGGAACAAGGGATATGGAACTAACTAAGGATCTTAACATGTGACAGGAGACAGGAAAAAAGTCCTTAGTCACTCCGCGTACGAAGAACCGCTTAGCAAACTCCAAAGCACCAACTGACGATACTAACGATTTCTCTAACGAAAATGGAACATTCAGTGGCGGAATTAGCTCGCNTGCCTCAAAGGTGTTTATTCTTCGTCATCATCAAACCCATCTCAACATATAGTTATAGAACTCAGTAAAAAGAGAATTTTTACGCCGATTCAATGCATTTCCGACTGGCCAATGTTCAGATAATGTTTTTCAACCTAACCATGAAGCCTTTCATTTATTCAATTCCTAATTTTCCTGGTGAGTGAGGTAGTGTTTTGTTTTTCTAGTTCTGGTTAACAGGGAGCAATTCTAGCAGGTTTTAGTCATGGTCTAAACATAATAAAAATGCTTCTTTTGGATTAGGAATATGGAAAGATGATGCAACTGTCAAGAGCCGATTTGGAGATCATATGTTAAGTAATCGGAAGAATTTTTAGCTTTTGCTTGATCAGTTTCATTAAATCATCTCTTGTTAAAAAGCTTAGCTATTACTGAAAATAACGAGACGTCACAACCAAAACTGGTTCCCTTGAGGATGAGGTTGCAGAAATCGTGATTTATGGCTAATTTGAGAGGTTATTGGACTCTTCGTTGTTTACGCAAATTAGCGGCGGTGAGAGAAGCTTTGGGTTCTTCATTGTTGACCCAAAGGAGACGGCGGCGAGGGACAACGATGAGGGAGATTGAGTTCCTGAACTTTTGTTTTAGAGATTAAGGTGAAGTAGGTTTGAATTAAGTTAGTTGGGTCGGGTTAGGGTTTGGATTATATTGGGGTGGTGGGTTATTTTTTTTTAAATCGGGTAATTTGTGTTGATTTGGGGATTTCCGTTAGTTGAGAGGTATAAATGGTGAAATTAGTAACGGCGAGGGTATAAATAACTTTGTTTTAATGGCAGGGGTATAGTCAACTAATAAAACAAAGTTGAGGGGTATTTTTGACCATTTTCCCAAAATTATATAAAAAATACTATAAATGGCAATTGTTTTCATATCAATATGATAAAGAAATACAATTTAAAATATTTGTCAAAATTCATATCATTTGACTTTTAATGGGTTAGTTTACCAAAAGCAAGTGACACCAATTTCTACCAAAAATTAGGTTGGTATATCCAAGGGGCTAATTTGGTGATTTATACATGAACCGGATGTGACAGAATTTTCAAATAGAAATTTGGTTCCTATGTTAAAAGGGCACATTATCGAATTCTCTCATTATAAATTTTGAAACCGCTCTTTATTAAGTATGTTGTGAAAAATCTATATTGTATGCGGGTTTAATATTTGTTCATAAATTTATTTATATAAGTGACGTTGATTGTTGAGTTTTTACTCAAAGTAATTATAAAATTTACATAAATATTAGCTTCATTCAAAGTAATAAAGCTATAACTAAAGGATATTAATTTAAAATCAAAGGACATAGCTAAAGTGAGTTCCATAATTTCTAAAAAAATTATGGAACGTGTTTCAAATGTCTCTTATATAATAAGAGAAATTCTGAGTAGAAAGAAAATGTATTTCCATTTCCCTCCCTCTTAAATTAGTTGTTGCTTCTCAAAAGTTAAACATAATGAATTTTGATCAATATTTTAAAAAAATATATTTTCTTTGAATAGACGTAAAAAAAAGTTACATAACTTTTAGTATTCTTTTATATAGTTTCTAAATATAATTTTTAAATATTTAAATTTTAATTATAAATTATTAAATTTATCTAATATAATTTTATTCAACGAAAAAGAACACTTGTACCCCAAAAAAGTAAACTATTTACCCTTAAATGTTTCATTACTTTCATACCCCTTTTTATTTTAAAATGACATCTATCTATTTTTATTCGCATGCTGACGTCAGCGCCCTCCCTTTTTTCCTCTCTAATACCATCACAATATATTACAGTATATGAATATACTTTGATGGTATCTAACAGTAGCTGAGCATTGTCATTATTGAAGGATTGTTTCTTCCTCCTTGATACCATCAAAGTGTAATATACTCTGGTGGCATCAATAAGTAACTGGACACTGTTTTCATTGAGGTTTGTTTCAGTACTTCAATGAGAT
Source organism: Solanum stenotomum (assembly GCF_019186545.1). Lineage (NCBI taxonomy): Eukaryota > Viridiplantae > Streptophyta > Magnoliopsida > Solanales > Solanaceae > Solanum > Solanum stenotomum. The sequence continues at coordinate 48,954,896 of NC_064282.1, forward strand.
TAGTCGATCATCTATGATATCATTACGGTATATCTACATATTATCGTGGTATCATTGAGGTACGTTTTAATTCTTCAATGTCTTAATGTAAAAACAGTTTTAAAAGAGTCATAATTTAGATACAATTTTTAAATTTTTTTTCCAAAATAGAAAAATATTAAAAAATATTTTCTACTAATTTAGAGTTTAATAAATAAGATTATTGTCACGCCCCGAGGCCACCCCCTTGACGTAAACACGGGACCTAGGATCGCGAGTGGCCACAAGCTAATCCTAAGCTGGCATATCATAAGCATACTAAGATAAACTGAAATAAGAGATACTGTGCGGAAGCTTAAAACATGAGATAAACTGAAATGATGGGGAATACCTAAACTAAGTCTGAATATATGAAATGTACTAAGAGTTCAAAAACAACTGAAAGATCAAACTCAAATCTAAAGTTAAATCTAATACTATGTCTGAACCGAGCCTCTAATTGACTAGAGATATTAGGACATGCCCCCAACTAACTCTAGCAAAACTAAAACTGAAATGAAAGACTGAATGTAAAAGAACATGGCAATCGTCCTCGAAGAATGAGGACTCACCACTGATACCGATCTATACGTGATCTGAATGTTGAGGACCTGAACCTATATCACAAAAAGATGTAGCTGTTGACTATACCTTATTTATCGACATTAGATCAGGGATCTCCCCCAAAATCAGGGATCTCCCATTATGGCTAACGGTCATTAGCTTGAAATCAGTAGATAATTAGGACTCTATTACTTGTATAAATATCTTGTAAATCCTACAGTTTTATTATTCAATAAACAAATCACAATTCTTTTATCTCTAATTGTTTTGGATCTCTATCGTTATTCAACTTGGTATCAAGAGCCTTGTCTTTTTTCCAGTAAATTTGTTTCGTTCATCTTTGGTCCAGATTCTCAATCCATATCCATTATTCCTATAGTCATCTCTGAATCTATTCCTTGACTGATTAGGATGGATTCACGAGATACCTTGTCAACAAAATTTGATGGGCATAACTATCCTATTTGGCAGTTCCATTTCAAAGCCTTCATTAGAGGCAAAGGCCTCTTTGGTATTCTGGATGGCTCAAAGGTTGTACCCACAGAAGACAAAGAAAAAGAGGCTTGGGAGGCTAACAATGGCAAAATTATCACATGGCTTGTCAATTCGGTCTCTGTTGATATTGCCATGGAACTGACATCTTTTGAGAAAGCATCAGAAATGTGGAGTCATCTACATACCCTCGGTAACCAACAAAATCTGGCTCGAGAATTTGAATTGGAAAGACTACTTGCAGAATCTATACAAGCTGAAAAAAATGTTCGTTGTTTCTATTCTGCATTACTCACATTATGGGCAGAACAAGATCTGGTTTTTTCCGCCTCTATTCCTGCGGCTGGATTGAAGGATTTCATGACTATGATGAAGAGGACAAGGACAGTCCAATTTCTAATGAAACTCAGGCTCGAGTTCGAGCATTTGCGTGCTAGTATTCTTAACAGGGAAAAACTACCAGCTTTGGAGGTGGTAGTTTCTGAAGTTCTTCGAGAAGAAACTCGGCTGCGTTCTCAATCTTCGATAGAGAATTCCCTTACCATGGACACTGCCTTGGCTGCATACAAAAGTTCTTCTTCCTCGGGCAACTCTAACAAGCCTGTTCAATGCTATCATTGCAAGGAAACAGGGCACATTATTTCCCACTGCAAGAAGCGAAATTATTGCAACTATTGTAAGAAAGATGGTCATATTATTCTGGAATGTCGTAAGAAATCTGGTCCAGGGAAACGCTCAACTCCTCATAAAGCCTTCCAAGCGATGGCAAGGGATGCTGGAACACGAGAAACACCAAGCACAAAAGTGTTTGATTGTAATGATATCTACAAAATGATACAAGAATCATTGGTGGCTGCTCTTCCTAATGCAATCTCTTCAGCTCTGACTGCTACGTATCCTGGTAAGACTAAACTTTCAGACTCAACGGTATGGCATATTGATTCTGCTGCATCTAATCATATGACAGGAAGTCAAAAACTGTTTTCTGATTTATCTAAACCACGTTCTAGACATGAAATTGTTACAGCAAATGGTCATGTTTTAACTGCATCAGCTATTGGCACCATTAAACCAATTTCAGAAGTTCTTTGTGTACCAAAGCTTACTACAAATCTTTTATCTGTTGGGCAACTTGTAGAACAAAATTTTTTGGTTATTTTTTCTCCTAATGGTTGTGTTATTCAGAACATATTGACAGGAGAAACGATGGCCAGGGGACGTAAGGTTGGCAGGCTGTTTCTTCTTCAATCTCAGGNTGGTGTCACCTGCAACTTCTAAAAATCTTCATTTTGTCTCTTTTAGAATTTGGGGTGTTACATTATGTCCCCCTTGGGAACATTCGCCCTCGAATGAATACTAAACTAACTGGGTATGGAGGTAAAGAGCTGCAAACCCTACCACTAAGTCCTGAAACTGAAATCTGACTTAACTAAGTTTCAAGAATATGCAAATACGCTGAAATTGCAAGTATAACTGAATAAACATGATACTAAGACCGAATATACGCAAGAGTAACTGAAAGACTGGATCGGAACTATTACCTTAAGCTGGCATGGAATCAGAAGGAAAGATATGAGGATACTTGGCTTTCATGACTGCTTCTGCTTCCCAAGTAGCTCCTTCTCCGGACTGCTCCTCCACAAAACCTTAACTGAAGCGACTTCTTTGTTTCTCAACCTTCGAACCTGATGATCGAGAATTTCAACTGGCACCTCTTCATAAGTGAGACTATCCTTCACAGCCTCACTTTCTGATGGTACAATAATGGTACAATAGATGTTGGATCACCCATACACTTTTTCAATAAGGAAATGTGAAAGACTGGATGGACTGCTGCTAGTTCTGCTGACAACTCTAACTCATAAGCTACTTTACCAACCCTTTTCAAGATCATGTAAGGGCCTACATATCTAGGACTGAGCTTACCTTTCTTGCCAAATCTCATCACCCCCTTCATAGGTGATACTTTTAGAAAAACCCAATCATCGATCTTAAATTCTAAGTCTATTCTCCTTACATCTGCATAGGACTTCTGGCGACTCTAGGCTGTCCTAGGTCTATCTCTGATGAGCTAAACTTTTTCCATAGCATCATGAACTAAATCTGTCCCTATCAAGGCTGTTTCACTTACTTTAAACCAACCAACTGGAGATCTACATCTACACTCATGCAATGCCTCATAAGGGGCCATCTGAATACTCGAATAGTAGCTAATATTGTAGGCGAACTCTATGAGAGGTAGGTGATCATCCCAACTTCACTTAAAATATATCACGCAAGCTCTTGACATGTCCTCTAAAGTCTGAATGGTACGCTCTGCCTGACCATCCATCTGTGGATGAAATGTTATGCTAGGATTTACCTGAGTACCAAGACCTTTCTGAAATGACTTCTAGAAATGAGAGGTAAACTGATGACCTCTATCTGAGATGATAGACAAAGGAACCCCATGCAACCTGACTATCTCATTAATGTAAAGCTTGGCGTAGTCCTCTGCTGAATCTATAGTCTTGACAGCCAAAAAGTGTGCTGACTTAGTAACTCTGTCTACTATCACCCAAATGGAGTCATGCTGCTTGCGAGTACGAGATAAATCTGTAATGAAGTCCATGTTTATCACTTCCCACTTTCATGTAGGAATGTTAATCTCTTGAGTCATACCTCCTGGTTTCTGATGTTCTACCTTCACATGTTGACAATTAGGGCACTTAGCCACAAAATCTGCTATATCATTTTTCATGCCATTCCACGAAAAGACTTCGCGCAGATCACGGTACATCTTAGTGGTGCCTGGATGAATAGAATACCCTGAGTTATGGGCTTCTATAAGGATCGACTGTCTTAACTCACCCACCTTAGGAACACATAAACGACCATGGTAGCGAAGCACACCATCTCCTCTTTGGGAGAAAACCTCAACTTTCTGCTGACGAATGACATCCTTCAATTGAACCAGTATAGGATCATTGTCTTGTTTTTCCTTAACCTCCTCTACCAATGAAGATTCTGACCCATTCTTAACTATCACATCATCACCTGATATGTTCATAATGCAAACTCCTAAGCGAGCACGCCGGTGAACATCTTTTGCTAATTCCTTCCTTTCTTCCTCAACATGTGCTACACTACCCATAGATATTCTGCTAAGAGCATCAACTACTATATTAGCCTTACCAGTATGGTAAATCACACTCATGTCATAGTCCTTGATGAACTCAAGCCATCTCCTCTGGCGAAGATTTATCTCTTTCTGGATGAACACATACTGAAGGCTCTTATGGTCTGTGAACACATTATACAAGTAATGTCTCCAATTATTTAGGGAAAATGCCACGGTTGCAAGCTCGAGGTCATGAGTTAGATAGTTCTTCTCATGCACCTTAAGGTGTCTAGAAGCATAAGTTATAACCTTACCTCACTGCATCAATACACAACCTAGGCCGACACTGGATGCATCACAATAAATCACATAACCGTATGAACCCTCTAGTAAAGTCAAAACATGAGTTGTAGTCAACCTAGTTTTCAATTCTGAGAAGCTCTTGTCACATTCATCTGACCACTGAAACTTAACCTTTTTCTGAGTCAACTTAGTCAATGGAGAAACTATGGATGAAAATCCTTCCATGAACCTTCTGTAATAACCGGCAAAACCCAAGAAACTGTTGATATCTGTAGGAGAAATGGGTCTGGGCCATTGTTTCACTACCTCTATTTTCTGAGAATCCACTTGGATCCCTTCACTAGAAATTATATGCCCAAGGAAAACAACTGATTGTAACTAAAACTCACATTTTGCTAAACTTAGCGAATAACTGGCGATCTTTGAGAGTTTGCAGAACAACCCTCAGACGAGTCGCATGTTCTTCCTTATTCCTAGAGTAAATGAGGATATCATCAATATTCTGTCGGAGTATCACAGTGGATTAATTCATAGTAGTGATGCTGACATCATGCGCGAAATAAGAAAGGAGAAAGTGGGATAAATGGGTAAATAATTTGAGTCATGGATCCATTAAGGATAAATAATTTAGGTTGGATCCAATTTGAGTAAATAATTTCACAATTGGTTCTATTTTGTATAATGTTCCCTCAATTTTAGAATAAATCAAATCGACTATAAAATGTGTAAAGTAACAATTAATTTGAGACAATGGAGTAGTTATTTAGCTAGTGCATAGTTATTAATTTTGGAAAGGTGGCCTAACTTGATTGCTACTCTACTATTATATTCAAGGTTAAAAAAATTATCAACAATTCCCCTCTTCGTACATCTTAACCGAAAATACTTAGTAGCATTTGATATTTGTATTAAGTTAAATTATTTAACTATAACAATCATAAGTAAAATTGAGAAATTTTTTTATTTAATGAATGATTATGTGATAAAAAGTTTTCCATCCCTCTACCCTAATTTGCAACCTCCACTCATTTATATCTAGAGTCATGTCCTTGATATATAATATTGCGTCATATTTTAACTAATCACCTCTCCCCAATACTTGTTTGACCTATCTCTACCCCACCGCAAATCCCCTATAACCAACCTCTCTCACCTCGTCATTGGGGTGTCAACACAACTCCTCTGTACAAGTCCAAACCATCTTAATCTCACTTTCCTCATCTTGTCCACCAAAGTCACTTCCATCTTCTCCCAGATAACTTCATTTCCTATTTTATCTTCATTTCTTATGTTATCGCTTCTAGCATTTCTACACATTTATCAACATATGCACCTCCACAACATGCATATTTTGAACATGTGAGAGCTTGACTGACCATCACTTCACCCAATACAACAAGGATGGTCTAACCACCACTCCGTAGAACTTACCTTTAAGTCTAGGTGGGACCTTCTTATCACAAAAAACTCCAGAAGAAAGCCTTCACTTCATCCATGCTGCACCAATGTGATGTATGACATCATCGTCGATTTCCCCATTATCCTGGATTATTGTCCCAATATACTTAAAATTGTCACTCTTAGAAATAGTTTGTGCGGCAAATCTTACTTCCATGTCTACTTCATGCGACACACTACTGAAAATGCACTCCACATATTTTTTCTTAGTCCTACTGAATCTAAACCCTTTGGACTCCAGAGTCTGTCTCTAACCCTCCAACCTAACATTAACTTTGACTCGTGTCACATCAATCAGTAATTTTTTCATCTACATACAACATACACCATGTAATATTTTCCTTAATAGAGTGTATCAACTCATCCTTCACAAAGACAAATATGAAAGGGCTAAGAATCGATCCCTGTTGTAGCCCCATCTCAATTAGAAAGTGCTCTGAGTCTCCTCCAACTGTCCTAATTACCCAAGTCTTAACTCCGCCATCTGTGTCCTTTATCGCCCTATTATAAAAATATAAAATTTATAAATTTCATAAAACTTCAATTTGTACAGAAAATAAACTTTAACATGTCAAAAACATAAAGAAAATCACAAACTCCCACTAAAGTGGCTCATCATTGAATCCGCCAACACCCACATGAGTCACATATCCATGAAACACTTAAGGCGGCAAATATTTTTTGAGCAGATTCACAATTATCGAGTTTTTACTAAATGATCAATCGACATAAGACAACTCTAAACTCTTTCCTTCATAACTAGAAATTTATTGTCAATTTGCTTTGACTTTGATGAATTTTGATTATTTCTTTGAATATAACTCAACTGATTTATTATCTCATAAATTTTCAATGGTCTCTTTACACCACTGACTATTTGTATACCAGTGATAAAATTACTCGGTCATATTCTTTGATTTAATGATTCATAGTATTGGCACATGTCGCACATCTCATGCGTTGACTATGATTCCTACTTTACCTAGTAATCCTAAGGACAATGGATAGCTTATATAGTGTACATGACACGCCTCGAGCCTACACCCTCGATGTGGCCAGCATTCGAGAATCATTTCTGGTCCCCAAGCGAACCATTGGTCTGACTAACTACTTAGCGAAAAAATTTCTCAAGTGATAATAGGGTTCGAAACAAAATTTAGAACATTCAAACTCAAAGTAAATACTCAACTTAAACTGTCTATAAAATACTCGATAATATAGGTATAATAGTTTGCAAAATATATCAAGGAAAAGTAAATATTAGAGACTTATCAACTCTATCTATTTATGAAGCCTTTATAGTTCAACATGGATGTCAGGAAAAGACCCACGACACCCTAAAATGACTAAATTGAAAAGAAAATTATAGTCCTCTGGAATGCAAGGAGGCTTACCAAAAGCTAACTGGAGTGCAAAGTGATCTCAACGAAACGTCTGTTGGTGATCCTAAACACATGTATCTGCATCATATCAGTACATTAAATGTTCGAATATGTAATAAAATGAATGAATAAATAATTGAACTGATAAGGCTGAAGAACTACTCACCTCAACTCATCTAACTCAACTCAAAGCATAAGTAAAAGATAGAATGCTGAAAGCTTTACAAGTAAAATAGCTAACTCAAGAATGTAAAAGAAAATACGAGATTATCTAACCGACAACCATCACTATGAGAAACGTGATGATACAACGTTTCGTCCGTGCTTTCAGAACTGTCCAATAATTTGTCAGGATATAGAACACCTCAACTAAGTGGATCCACTAAAGCTCTGCTTGAAACCAACAAAGAGTCGTCTAAAAAGTACGATCTTTTACCCATGTTGGTTACATGGTTTATTAGGATTTTCAGTTGTCTGAACTCATCCTCGTACCGATGCTCAATACATGAACATACTCATGCCAAATGTATAAAACATACTCTTTCTCAATTTGAGATAATTGCTCAAATTATCCTCTTAAAAGAGGTAACTGCTCTGAATTATTTCTGAAAACTCTTTATGAAAAACAAAGATTCTCTTTATTAATGTAAAAGTAATACATTTGGGAATCAATTAGTTCCTTTATACTTTACTCAAAAAGCTCTCTTTAAACTCTACAAAACTTTTCTTTGCTTTCTCAGAAAATCAGTTTAAGACAATTGTTTGGTTAAAAAGATTCTCAATAATAACTTTGTGAAGACTCAAATACTAGGGTTCATGCTGATGATAGTAATGAACAATCAACTCAAGAATCTTAAAGCGACTCAAAAATTAGGAATATAAACTCAAAATTCAACAACTTATCTCAAGAACTATCAAAACTAAGGATGTAACCCTAGATTATCTCTTACTGATAGAAAGTAGATGTGGGGCATGAGGACTAACTTAATCCTTCACTATGCATATCCTTACATACTGGAAAGAACAAAGTTCTTGGCGAAACTGTAAGAACGCTTGAAAACCTAGTTTTTTCTCCTCTTTGAACCTTGCTTTAATGACTTGAAGTGTTAATGAATGTATAAGAACTAATTAACACTATATAAACCCTTAACTAGGTGTAAAAAGTCAAGGTTTAGGCTTAGAAGAGGTGGAAAATGACTAAATTGCCCCTCTTAAAAGCTAACGAAAACCTTTAATGGGTCCATCTATGGATCGTGGGTTGTTTTACACACCGTAGATCCCATCCATGGAATTTATATTGAATTTTACGGCTCAAAATTTTATTCTATGGGTCCAATCTACGACATGTAGAAGTTTCTACGGCCCGTAGAATGGATTTGTAGGAATTGTACCCCCAAAATCAAACTCTCTGAAGTTTTTGATGAGTTGACAGTACGGATCGTCGAAATTTTGATGGCATGTAGCAAGGATTCGTAAGAACTGATTCAGGAAATTCTGTTGTGGTAGTATCTAGTAAAATAGTCATAATTTCTTACTTTGAACTCCAAATGACGCAAATTTGGTGGTGTTGGAAAGAGGAATCAAAGGCCTCTAATTTTGTAGGTCTTGCTCCACCTAATTCATTATGTGGTGAGAGATATGATCATTTTAAGTTGACCTAAGTAGATTTTATGTCAAAATCTAATGGGTAAGGAAGCTTTCAACTCGACTTTGTGCTAGGGGAGACCTTAATTCATATCCAAATTCATTACAGTACCTAGATATAGGTATATAGTGGCAAGCATACAAAGCAAACAAAGTAAAACAGAGTTATAATAAAAAGGCAGCAACTTCATTAACGTTGCAAGTCCCAGTTCTTACGGATTTCATCTATTCTTATTTATGTTCTATTACATAGCAACCTACAAATTGGCTTCCATGGTAGAAAACACTATTAATGTTTGTTTCACACTCTTCCGGAAAACAGTTCCTCTGGCCAACATGAAAACATAACGTGATGTTGATCTCCTACTATTAAGACATCCAACTAATTATATATATTTGTGTGGTAGTAAATCATTAGGGAATTTGGTCGTGCTTCGCGTAGTTATAAAATATATATGTAAATTTATTTAAGAAAATGATTATGATACAAGAAATAAAAAGATCAACTATAGAAATAAGAAAATGATAAAATCACAATACAAATATTTTTGTAGAATTGGAGCTTAAATGAATTACATTTTTATTATCAAATAATTTTCAAAATTAAAAAGGCTAATTTATTAAGAAAAAAATATGTATATTATAATGTTTTATACATAAAATTCGAATAAACATATTTAAGGACTTGGATTTTTTATTTTTTTTGTTAAAAGATAAATTTACTGTCCGATGAATCTTCCTTTTATTCGAAAAAAAAGTGATAAAACTAAAAATAGGAGGAAAAAGAGATAAGTATTTCTATTTCATTTCTTCTTTAATATTTAATTCTTTCATTCTCCTTATTTTTTTCTTATTTTTCATCATCGTCTAAATAATATTTTTCTCTTATTCGAACTCATTATCTAAATAAACCGCTATTGCCAATTTTCCTATATATCTTATAGTATTTTTTGGTAATTCTTTAAAAGTAGAAGAAANNTTTCAAAATTAAAAAGGCTAATTTATTAAGAAAAAATATGTATATTATAATGTTTTATACAAATAATTCGAATAAACATATTTAAGGACTTGGAATTTTTTTCTTATTTTTGTTAAATGATAAATTTACTGTCCGATGAATCTTCCTTTTATTCGAAAAAAAAGTGATGAAACTAAAATAGGAGGAAAAAGAGATAAGTATTTCTATTTCATTTCTTCTTTAATATTTAATTCTTTCATTCTCCTTATTTTTTTCTTATTTTTCATCATCGTCTAAATAATATTTTTCTCTTATTCATACTCATTATCTAAATAAACCGCTATTGCTAATTTTCCTATATATCTTATAGTATTTTTTGGTAATTCTTTAAAAGTAGAAGAAATGAACAAATTTAAAGAAAATGTAATGGATCTTCACCATAAGAAACACCTAAGAACTACGTATTTCAATATTTAATATGCTTTTCTTTTGAGCCATGAGTAGTAAATTTGAACGTCTGTTGGCGTAGTTAACACCATGTTCTGACAAAGTTACAAATAACTAATTTGAGCTAAATAAAAATGTAATTTACTACAATTAAAACATTTATAAGAACCTAAATTTTAAAAAATTACTGTATAGAGAGAACATATGAAAAAAGCAAAAAGAGAAAAATAACAACTCAACTTTGTCAAGTCCTTAATCACAAAAATAAAGATTAAAAAAATATATATAATCAATTCAATTATTTTTGAGCTTTTATCCGGCTCCCCTTCTATCCACATTAAAGAGTCTTTTCATGGAGTCAAACCGAAGTATAAATCTGATACTGCAACAATAATATAGAATATTCACTATTTGAAATATGGAATAAAAATAATAATCTTGAGTAAGAATCTTATGAAACAAAAAAATATGATTTATATATATATATATACACACACAAAATTGAAGAAACATCATAAGGTGTCTTAAATTTTGAAATTAAATAGTTGGGGGTTACAAATATGAATTTAAAGAAAATGAGTTAATAATATTAATTAAAGTAGAAGTTAAATAGATATAACTTATGGAGGTAAAAATTTAAAATAAATGAAAGAAAAAAAAATCATGAACTATTCAACGTTTGTTGGGTGTTTAAGTTTTATTAGGAAAACAAGCAAATCAAATTCTTTTTTTTTTGTATTACTCCATTGTGTTTAACAAAATTGAAAGAGGAAAAAAATACAATAAAAAAGAGATAAATTTCTTAAAAGAATAAAGTAGTAAATATTGAGACTTTTAATTTTTTGTAATAAAGAATAATAATGAGTGTAAATAATTTTTGAGACATTTAAGTATAACAATACATAGAGGAGTAGTATTTGATATATTTATTTTTTATACAATAATAAGTAAGTAGAAAAATATGAAAAATTATTTAAAAATTGAGGAAAAAAGATAAATAGAATCCTTGGCCAAAGAGAGGTGCAACTTCACTTTTCTAACATGTAGCATACATTATATATAGATTTTAAAGCACAACAATATCAGTAGCTATGAGAAATGTATCATAGTTAATATAGCTTTCAAGCATGGAACATTTTTAGAATATTGAAATCAAAACAATACATTAATGAATCTCTAAAATATCGGAAACATTCAAACTTTATATTAATATGATCGTCTCTCTTGATAAATCTTTCGACATAATTAAGCTTCCTTCTTCGTTTTGATGAACTTGTACTAAACTAATGTGAGCATCTCTTTGTAATGAATCTTTGAAGAATATATCTTTGATCTTCATCATAGTGAAGGACATATCATGTCATTATCTTTTCTATGATTTCTTATGGAAAAGATGAAGAGTAATTTATTTTTTAAAAGAAGAGAAAAAAACTACACTAAACTAATAGAAAGAAAGAATGAGAAAATGAATATTCAACATCTCCATGGATGATTATTATTTATAGATTTGATAATCCACAGAATAGTTAGAAAGGAGTTGAAGAGGCATGCTATTTTTTTTGAAATTGTTAACTTTGTCTTTTCCTCAAAAGACAATATTAAAACTGTATTGGTCAGTATTTACAACATGTACTTCAAATCTCACTATCTTTTACTAAATTGAGTCTAGTACATCAATTATGGAGATAGTATCATTTGAGTATAATTGATTACACCAAAAATATAGTAGCATAAGATAATTTAGTTTGACTTTTTGCATACTATTCTCAACACTATCAAAAGCTCTAGAGTTCCTTTCCTTCCATATTGCCCACCATATACTAGCAGGGACAATTCTCCATCTGTCTTTATTCTTGGATTGCTTTCCTACTTCCTCTCAACTCTAGATTGCTTCTATGATCTTGGCAAGTTGGACAATGATCTTGCAGTATAGAAAGAGATGATTGAAGAGGCATGTTATTTAAGTAGAGAATATGAATTGATGGATGTTTTTTGTAACTCATTAGATATAATTAGAAATAGTAAATATGATTGAATTTCTTATTTAATAAATAAAATATTTAATGAAAAGATTTTAGAAAAAAAATCTAAAAAAAGGATAAATATTAATGGATGCAATAGAGATGTATCACATCACCTTGTCTATATTTCTTATTTTTTTAATCAAATTTTATGGACCCATAGTCCCTTTATTGCTCAGTAATCCAATATTATACAATTTGAGAGAGTCTAATAGATCAGCAGCTAGGTAATGCTAAAAAAAAAAGGAAAAACTACCTAGCTACATATACATCATTACCATATATACTATATATACCTCTAGTTTAAAACAATTACACATACTATCACTTTTAATATTTATACCATATATTTTAAAGATTTTAATCAGATACACAAATTCCTTAAATATGGTATTGGATAATTATCTTAAATTAAAACTCCTTAATTAATGGTCCATTAACAAGTTAAAAAAATTTCTACTCACATCTGTCGTTTGCCCTCACCCCCACGTCCACCAGCCCTCTTTCTTCTTTCATCTTCTCCCTCTTTCTTCCTTCATCCTCTCATTGCATGTTCAAATCAACATTATACATATAAGTTTGTTTCTATTATTTTATTATTCTCATGTATCTTGATTTTGTATCTAATTTAAAATTCATAATGTTCTGAAGTTCAATTTTAAAAAGTTTTATATATTAGGTTTTATAATTTTTGATTTTGTTGTTTCTCAAACACTTTAATGATTGACCATTCTCAAAATTGAATGATTCTTATTAAAAATACTATACATTAACAAGATTACAACCACATGACATACTAAGATATTGCTCTGCGGATGGATCTTTGATTATGTACAAAGATTTTCAGCATCTCTTCTTTTTGTCTCCTTTGGCCTTTTCAAGAACTACAGGAGCCGCAGGGATACATATGAAGTATCTAGTTAAGAGTTCATTTATCTGAATTAAAATTATATGTATCTATGAAAAAAAAATCATTTCATATTTAGATACAAATAATTATATGTATATGCTTACTTTGTATCCGAGATACATATTTTTGAATATAGTGTATGAAATTAATACTTGATACATCAAATTAATACTAGATACACATAAAAGATGCATGAATTTAAAATTAGATCATATAAATAGATACATGAAATTAATACTAGTCAAATACGAAATACACGAAATTAATACTATATACTTCTATGATACATATGAATGTACTTGTATGATACTCATGTATCTAAGTGTTTAGTTTGTTGGATACAAAATTAAATTAATCAAATTATATGACCATACATATTTTTGTCTTTTATTAATAATATTAATGAATTAATTTTTTTAAAGAATAATAAAATGAAATTAATTAAACATAGGTACACTCCTAGATTTCTGCCTTATATTAAGAGATTTGATTAATTTAAATTTCTAGAATCAATTGTCCATATATTCTGAAAATCCTCAAGTAATCCTCTAATTAAGGAAATCGGTTATAACCAATTAATTTAAACAAATAAAATAGGTATCTTAGTTTTAAAATTCGGTAGATACATGTATCTCGCATATTCAAACTCATGTATCCTAAGCATGAAATATGGTAGAAGAAGTAATATTTGAAACTATTCGAATCTTAATAATTATGACCTAAACTAGTGGGATTTATGTAATTTGCCCTAAAAAAAAACATTACTAAAAAGCTAAGTAAATAAGGCATTCAAAACTTGTCCTTATCCAGTCCCTAAAAATAGGGAATCCTAAATCATTCGCTCTTCTTCTCAGTTTCCTAATTCCGGCGCATCCATGTTTCCATCTCTTCACTCAGCGTCTTTGTTGTTTATCCTCATTCAGGTGATCTCCTTCCTTGGATGACAGAGTGATATTTGCCCTCAAAGGTAATCCCCCTTATCCTCGTGTGTCTTCCTCCTGCTTTGTGTCTAACATTTCTATTTATGTAGATGTGAATCCGGTGGTATATTGGGTGAACTTTTGTTGGGATTGAACCATGGTACTCCTTCTGAAAGCTCGAGGAAGCTCTATTACTGCTGATTCGGTTTGGCATCCCCCATTTTTTCTGGTCCTTATTTGTAAACTGTAATAGCTTAGGCTAGGAGGCTTAGTCATTGCTGGGTAGCTTCCATACAAGCATGACTGTAATGTGTAAATATAACAGCTGTGGCTTTCTGATTTCTGCATTTGTATTAGCATGTTTGCACTATTCTTCTGGTCTTGATACGCAATGATGGTATTTGCTACTTGTCTACATTGATGATTCTCCTTCCTCTACTAGATAGATTATAGAAGCTCTGTGCCTTTACCGTCTCTACTTGCTCTATACCTATATTTGCTAGATAATCCGCTAAGGAGTTTGCCTCTCGGAATATATGCTTCATCTTAACTTGTTTCCCTGTTATTGCCTTTTGTATCTCTTCTATCTTTTCTGCTTCCTCCCAAGGAGTTTTCCATTGCTTCGTTAATATGTTCTTTAGCGTCAAAGAGTTTGTTTCTAGGATGATCTTCTCAAAGCTTTGTGTCAAACAATACTGCATCGCCCTCCACACTCCCATTACTTTAGCTTCCATATTTGTGGCTATCCTAATATGTTGTGCTTCTGCATACAGTAGGTCTCCTCTGCAATCCCATATAATGAATCCATATGAGCTCTGTCCTGGGTTTCCTCTGCAAGCTCCATCAGTATTGCATTTGATCCAATCTCTGTCCGTAGGTTCCCAGTGCACCTTTAAATAATGCAATGTTGGCTTATACGTATTCAATGTGTGAATGATCTACTGCCAGTCCAGCTTAGTTCTCCTTATCCATGGATATTTCTCATTGAGTAGCATTTGTATTGTCTGTTGACACTGCCCTACCATCTTAGCGTAGGCCACCTCTTTGCCATGTCTTCTATTGTTTCTTCTCTTCCATAGTTCCCACAAGATTATTGCTGGTATCGCTTTATAAATTTGCCTCAACTTATGTTGTCTTGGCCACTCCCACCATGTTGTAATTAGTTGTAACAAATGTAATCCTTCAATGCTTATACCTGCACGAGTAGCAAAATGCTCCATAGTTGTTGGGCTATAGGCGCAGTTAGAAAAAGGTGTTGTATAGTTTCCTCCCCTCCTTTATCACAACAATAGCAATTGGACACCATATTCACTCTCATTGTCTTGAGAACATCATCTGTGGGTATTTGCTTTCTCCAGACCCTCCATAAGAAGAATGAAATTTTAAAAGGGAGCCCTTTTATCCATATGTTATCTCTCCATTTCATTTCTTCCTTCTTTTTCCTCACTAGCTGAAAGGCTGATTTAACAGTGAAGTCTCCTTGTGAATTTCCCATCCACCACGGCTTGTCCTTCTCTTCTTCAGTCAATGCAGGACTAATGTTCTCCACAATATGAGTGAACATTTCCGATGATAGGAGCTGTTGTAATCTTCGTGTGTGCCATTGCCCGTTGTGTATCATATCTTTGACTTCTAATTCCTCCTTCACTCCTTGTATTTATGTGTAAAATAGAGCACCCTGCTTAGTCCAATTATACATCCAGAAGCTGGCACTTCCTTCTTTCTGTTGCCACCAGATCTCGTGCTCAACCTCATCCTTCACTCTCATCAGTTTTTTCCAGATCTGTGATGCCTCCCTATTCTGTGCCATAATTGGATGATCTTTTTTACAATATTTAAACCACATAAACGAACTCCAAAGAGAAGTTGTTGAAGTTCTCAATATCCACCAGATCCTCGCAAACATTGCATTAGAAACATCAAGTAATGATCTAAATCCTATCCTCCTTCCCTTTTAGGATAGCACATATCCAACCAGCTCACCCAGTGTTTACCCCCAACTCCTGCCTGATTACCCCAAAAGAACTTTGCAAATATTTGATCTATCACACTTTTTGGGGGGTTCATTGTTGATAACATGTATATAGGCATAGACTGTAAAACATGACTTATCAATATAAATTTTCCCCCAAAAGTGAGAAATATATTCTGCCAAGAATAGATTCGAGCTGCGATCTTCTTGATTAGCCCTTCAAAGTATCTTTTTTGCTTCCTTCCATAGAATACTGGACAACCCAGGTATATGAGAGGGAAATTTCCAGGTTTAAGTCCTATCAGCTTTCTCAACCTTATTGTCATAATCAGAGGCGTTTTTTCATGTAGGTAGAAAAAACTTTCATCTTTATTGACCTTTTGACCTGAAACTCTCTCATATCCACTCAATACCTTCATCATTTGGATGATTGAATCTCTATCCCCTGATCCAAACAAAATAGTGTCGTCTGAATAAGCTAGATGGTTAATTTTGGGACTCTATTTTGGCATCCCAAAACCTTTAAAGTTATCTAGATCATTAAGACGATTCAAGTTCATGGACAACACTTCTGCAGCAATAATGAATAAGGTGGGGGATAGTGGGTCCCTTTGTTTTAAGCCTCTAGTAGACTGAAAGAAGCTATATGTTTGGCCATTGATTAATACTGAGTACCAGTTTGCCGAAATCAGCCTCCACACCATATCTATGATAACTTTTGAAAACCCAAACTTCCTCAACACTTTTGGTTAAGAAAATTCACGCAACTCTGTCATACGCCTTTGCCATGTCCAGTTTTACCATAACATTCAAATCCTTGTTTCTTAAGTGGATGTCCCTTATGATTTCCTATGCCAGTAGTACATTCTTTGTGATGCTTCTGCCTTCAAATCCGGATTTATTGAGAGAGATTATGCTCGGGAGGATCCCAACTATCGTTTCATGAATCATTCTAGAAATAACCTTGTTTGTGAAATTGCTCAGACTTATGGGTCTCATATCTTTAAACTCTTGCACATTCTCTTTCTATGGGATTAATATCAAATTAGTATGTGTTATATACCTGGGAAGCTCGTGTCCATAAAAGAAAGCTCTAACTAACCTTGTCAAATCCTCTCCTACGATGTCCCAACAGTGCTAGAAGAACTTCCCTAAAAAACCATCAGGTCCGCTAGCACTATCTCCATTCAACATCAGAACCACTCCTCTTACTTCTGTACTCGGTAATCTGATCATTTCTTCGTTCTGCTCATCATTAATCAGCTTGGGAATCTGTTGAAGCATACCAAAATCCATGTTTCTTTCCTCCTCTGAAAATTGATCCTGAAAGTATTCTATAGCAGCCTCTCCCATTTGTTGGTTATTGGATACTTCTTTCCCTCTAACATCCTTGATTTGTGCAAGATGAAGCTTTTTCCGTCTCCCTCTTATATAAGAATGAAAGAATTTAGTATTTCTGTCCCCATCACTAAACCATCTGAAGCCCGCCTTCTGCTTCCAGTATTCTTCCTCAAGTGACAAATATTTCCTCAATTCTTCCTCCGCCTTGCTTAGGTTGCTTCTATTTGAGGGCGATGGTTGGTTCTCTAACTGTATTTCTTTCACTCTAATCAGATCCTCCAATGTGGCAATTTGTTTAAAAATGTCTCCAAACGTAGCTTTACTCCAACTTGCTAGGGCCTTCTTAGTATTTTTAAGTTTATCATGAAATTTTGTAAAAGGGTTCCCTTCTATTGTCGACCTCCAGTGTTGTCTGACTACTTCATTAAAGCCCTTGTGTTTAGTCCAAAAATTGAGAAATCTAAACGGCTTAATGTGTGGCTCCTCTGCAGTGTTACATGTCATGTGTAATGGGGCATGATCCGATCCTTGTCTCACAAGGTGATGTATTCCACTTGACGGAAATAGGTCGACGAACTCTTGATTCACCAGAACTCTATCCAACCTCTTGAAGATGCATTCCTCTTCTACTCTACCATTCCACCATGTGAAATTACTTCCCTGAAACTTTAATTCTGATACTGTGCAACAACTAATGCATTGAGCAAAGCCTATTGCCTCTGATTGGGTAAATGGTAAACCCTCCCAATTTTTCTTCCTCCTTAAGTATCACATTAAAATCACCTCCTATAACCCAAGGACCATCCACCTCTTCCGCCAAATTCTGCAAATCCTCCCATAATGCCCCTCTTTCCTGTGTACAACACTTTGCATAGACATCTGTAACCATCACACATGTGTTGTATCTTCACAACTTAAGTCAGTTGTTGAGATGAATCCAAAATTACTTGCCCTTCATAGTCTTCATCCCAAAAAATCCAAATTTTACCCAAACTATTTGCCATGGATTTTTTATGGCCCAGCTTCATTCTGTACTGTTCAAGTTCACATGGATCCCTAAAAGATTCCATAATTGCTATGTATTTGTATTGATGTCTTCTATTAAGGTCAATCAATTGCTCAAAAGACTTCTGAGTGTTGACTCATCTTATGTTCCAAAATATTAGTTTGTCAATCATTGATCTATGGCTACTATGATTTCCTTATTACTCCTTGTTCTGACCTGCAGCGGTATAATTGATTTGCTTTTCCTGATTCCCTTCTTCAAACTATTCACGTGCCTTGGCGATAGATCTCCTGCCCTGCTGATATATTCTATGTTCTCATTCAACCCTTCATCATCCTCTAATTCATGCATTTTTTGGATATGATCATCGGCTAAGTCTATCCTGATAGGAGTTTGTTGTATAGGAGATCCTACTACCACTATCTGCATACTTGTTAATCCCCGAACTCCTTCTCCATCGCCATCTTAATGATGTGTTTGTTCCCCCAATATACTATTTGTTAACCCTTCTCTTGAGTCTCTATGTTTATTTCTTCTCCACTATCCACTCTTGTTTTCCTCACCTCCTCCTTGCTATCTCCTCGATCCATATAATCCTACTTCTCTACTTCTTTGTTTGGTTCGTAAAAGGTTTCTTTCACCCATTGCTTTGTGTTTCTCTCCTGATCCACAATGTTCTCTTGTTGTTCCTTGACTGCCTCTTCTTCCTCATTCTCCTGGAGTGCGTCATATTTGTTTGTGGTTATGACTCCTACTTTGTTCCAGACCTGATTTATCTTCTTCTTCATTGGCCCCCCTCTGTCTTGCCTTGTCTCTTGGAACCTCTCGTTATTATATTGATCTTGCCCTCTTTTTTCATTATTCGCCTCGTTGTCCTTTTTTGTTTCTGTTCCCCCTTGTACTGTCTTCTTCTTCGCCTTGCCCCCTTCAAATCCCATTGTCTTGTCCTTCTGATTAGCAGGGTGTAGATCTGGATGATTAACATAGCATTGTTGTTCATCGTGTCCCTATATCATGCACGTTGTACAGTATTTGGGCATGTAATCATACTTAATCTTGATCCATTTTTCTTGTACTTCTCCATTAGGCTGTCTCATGCCTATGCTTATTCTTTTTGGGAATTCTCCTAATAGATCCACCTCCACCTTAACTCTGGCGTAGCTCGGTCTTGTTTGGTTTTTAGTCACCATATCCACCTGTAGTGGCTTTCCGACTGCTGCTGCCATCGAGAACATTGTCTCCTTACCAAAGAAGTTTGGTGGAAGGGATGGGAAAGATATCCATGCTATTGCAGTAGATGTTTCCTCCTTCGGATCAAACATTGGATCCCATTTCAATGTTCTCATTGGATATGATCCATTTTGATGAGTAATGTAAAATACCGGTTTTGATAACAGGTTGACATAATCCTCCAGTAGGGTAGCCCTAATAAGGACATATCTGTTCGTCAGCAATGCTATATTGCACTCCCCCTTCAGATCGCATTGTTTAGGTATTAGTCTACGTAGCTCTCGGATGTCAGGCCATCCATATGAGAACTTTTCAACCACCGCATATTGAAGGTTCTCATTCACTATCATCTGCTCCACCTCCAATTGATCCCATACGACTCTTGACTCACTGTGTAGATATGTTATAGGTTTTAGTGATACTGGTCTCCTTTCCACCGTCGATGATCGTAGTAAACTCGCATAAGTCTGCTGACCTACCTCCCCTGAAGGCTGGCCAACAGCCATCGTGGCCATGATATTCAGGTCGATATTGGTCAGCGGCAGGGCTTTTCGTTTCCTCCTAATCTTTGTTTTTTTCAGCCAAAGAAAAGTTGTATGTTTCTCCTTTATATTACATATAAATTCTTTATTTTTTTTCTTGTAAATCTAATTTGAAGAGGCCCATTGGGATGTCCATAATTAAAGTATTTTTCTTCATTGACGTTGATTTTTTACTTTAAGTAGTTAAAAAATTTACACAAATATAAGTGTCATTCAAAGTAATAAAGCTAGAACTAAAGGATATGAATTTAAAACTAAATGTCATAGCTAAAGTGAGTTCCATAATTTCGAAAAAAATGTACACTAATTAAATTAAAGTAGAACAAAAAATATTTCAACTCTCTCTTATATAATAAGATAATAAGATAACTTCTGAGTCGAAAGAAAATGTACTCCCTCCCTCTTAAATTAGTTGTCGCTTCTCAAAAGGCAAATACAATAAATTTGATTAATATTTTAAAATATGTATTTTCATCGAATAGACATAAGAAAATATAATTTTTAAATATCTAAATTTTAATTAAAAATATTCAATTTATCCAATTTAATTTAATTCTAAAAAATAAGTCAAATCGACTCTAATAAGCGGAAAGTAACAATTAATTTGGGACAAGGGAGTAGTTATTCAGCTAGTGCATAGTTATTAATTTTGGCAAGCGTGACCTAACTTGACTGATACTTCACTATTATATCTAAGGTAAAAAATATCTTATCAACAATTCTCTTCTCCGTACATCTTTAACTGAAACAATTTAGTAGCATTTAAATTATTGAACTATAACAATCATAAATAAAATTGAGAAAACATTTTAACCCACATAATACATCTATGAAACGCAACGTTCAAAATGAGTGATATAAAGTGGGAAAAGGTAAACAAAAGGAGAACTAAATTTTAAAAATGAAAAATAGGAATTCCTAAGAGAAATTGACTTTAGTTTAAACGGAGCTATTGCAACAAATACGACTTGATAGATATATAATCTAACTTAGGTACTTTCCAAAATCAAAATGTCTCAAAATCAAGATAGAGATATCTGATTGGCGGATGAGGAGGAGATTGAGGAAACACAATGATCATGAAAGGTTCTTGTCGACAGATTGTGCACACCGATACTATAACAACCTCATCAACAAAAAGATAAAGTTGGAGAGAGGGATTGAAGAAAAGAGGTTGGTAGAACTTCTTCCGGACTTCTATGGCCCTTAAGATGACAAAATGTAAAATCTACAACTACAACTAATGATCTAGTTAGAGAGAAAATTGAGATATGAGCTGTGAACAAATTTCATTGATTGAGAAAAACCGAATCTTACAATGCACTATGTACATTCATATATACTTGATGCTGCAACTCATACAATATATTCACAACCTATCACAATCCTACATCCGTCTATAATAACAGAAACAGTTACACCTAATTGATCTTAACAATAACTAACTGCTAAGCTAAGCTGGTAACGAATCAGTGAGGTCAAGTTACTCCACTACCCTCGCTGTCACGCCCCGAGCCTACACCCTGGGTGGGATTGGCACTCGAGAACCATTGTTGGCCCCAAGCGAACCCTTGGCCTGGCTTACTTACTCAGCGGAAGACTTAAACATAAGAAATAATCTCAAATAAGAAACTTATGAATTAAAACTTAGAATGTCTTCAAGGAAACGTTCAAACTAGCCAAAATGGCTACTCAAGTCTCATTGCAAAACATCTTAAATACAAGACTAAAGAACAATAACTAATCATCTATGAAGCCTCTAAAACAAAGAGGGATGTCGGGACAAGACCCCCGATCATCCTAATGACTAAAGTACTAAATCAAAATAATAAGGGATCCTCTGGAAAGCAAGAAGGCTCACCAACTGACTCTGAGTACTCAACTGGATCAACGAGGCGCTCGACGTTGATCCTGGTTACCTGTGTCTGCATCATAAAATGATGCAAGCCAAATGACATCAGTACATTGAATGTACGAGTATGTGAGGGGAAAACTAAACATAACACAAGCTTGAAAGGAATCTGAAAGGAACACTTACCTTGGCTTTACTCAACTCATGAATAACTTACTCAGATGCAAGGTACACAACAATAATAATGCAGTTTATACAAAGCATTTAAAACGTTAGGTGACAACTCAATGTATTAAAGAAAATGCAATAGCAACTTAATTACATAAAAAAGTAATATAATACTGTGAGAGTTTCTCTAACCGACAACCACCACTGTGAGCCTAAGTGGTGATACAATGTCTTGCCCACGCTACCAAAATTGTCCTATACTTTGCCGTCATATAGAACGCCTTAACTAAGTGGATCCACTAGTCTATGCTAAAAAGTACTAAGGAATCATCTAAAACTCTTATGGAGACTTTGAGCTATTATGAACTCGCTTTCCCATATCGGTGCTCAATACTACTCCCAAAATATATTTAGCTCATATGTTTTTAAAACAAAACTCTTTCTTTGGTTTGAGATAATTACTCAAAACTTAGCTTAAAAGCTCTCTTGGAAATCGGTATTTCCTTTCTTACTCAAATGTGAAAACATTTTAACTTTTGGGAATACTTAGTTCCCGTATAATCTTTGAAGAAATGAACTCTTACTCTTATTGTTTAGTCAACTCAAAGCTTAAGTCTTAAAACGAAGTTAAAACGTTTGTAAAAGACTTTTGAAAAACTCTATGAACTTCTCTTGACTTAATTCTTAACTTCTTAACTTGACTCTTAACTTTCCTTGAATTGAATTATGGATTCAAGGCTCATGATCTCATGTTTATGGATGATTTCATGATGTTTAGATGCACCTTGGAGTGTTGGAATCAACTAGGAAACATAGGTACGTTGCTAAGGTACTAGTATAGAAAAAAGGGGGAGAAGTGGGAAGAACTGGCGTCCCTAGCGCTCTGAGAGGAGCGGGGCGCCAGCCTTAAAACTTCATAGGATGGGGTGGGGCGCAGCGCCGCTATGGATGGAGCGGCACCCTAGGCTTCTGCCCAGGTGAACTCTGACTTTTCTCCTTCGTTTTTCAACTCTATACACCCTATTTCAACTTAGTTCTTTCCCCAAACACTTAGAATCGACTATACCCTCAATATATACAAGATTCAACTCGAAATGACACCTAAATACATGAATCAACCTCAAGAAACTTCAACAATAAGAACCCACAAGATTTCAAACGAATTAACATAAAGTACTCATAGGATTTGCTTTCAAAACTATACAACTTTGCTGAATTGAATCATGATTGGCGCGTGGGTGAACTAACCCAACACTATGTGATCTCACATACCTCGTAGGGATTAACCCTTGGCGAAATCCACATGAAAATCTCCAAAATATCGACGAATCTTGAACTTTCTTCTCCTTTCTGCTCTTCTCTTTTCTCCAAGCCCGAGCGTGATTTCAATTTTCTAAACTTATCTAATTCTGAATTGACCCCAAATAAATTCCTAAAAACGAATTAAATTAATTGGCAAAGGAAAAGACTAAAATACCCTTCCAAAATCCGGTTTAGACTTTCCTTATTTGAACAACCCAACTTCAAATGGTTATATCTCACTCATACAAACTCGAAATCGCAAAAACTTGGCTGCGTTGGAAATATAATTCTAAGATATTTCCCACGGTATCTAAAAGCACACCTAACTCATCCTAAGCTAGGAATTATGGTCGTTTGAAGTTGATCTAAAACTCAAACTTAACATAACTTAACAAATTTCCAAATTTTTCATTCTTTCCTAAAATGATTATTTCCAATTCTAACTCTTTCAAAAAAAGCGAGGTGTTACACTCAGTATCTTTAATACTCCTCCTCAAACTAGGTGTGGTAAAAACATTCAGAACTCCAAGTTTGGATAATAGTGAGTCATGTTGCAGTCTTCCCAATGCTTTGGTTAGCATGTCTGCTTATTGGTGTTGTGTAGGGATATATATAGTACTAATCAACCCTTGTTGAATCTTCTCCCTAATGAAGTGGCAGTTAATCTCTATGTGTTTGTTTCTTTCATGGAACACATGGTTTACTGCAATTTGAAGTGTTGTTTTACTATCACAAAACATAGATACTGGTTCCTCAATTTGAATGTTCAATTCTTTAAACAAGTTTGTTGCCCAAACAATTTCAACTATTAGACAAGCTAAGCTTCTATATTCTGCTTCAACAGAACCTTTTGAGACTGTAGCCTGCTTCTTGAATTTCCTAGAGATGAGGGAATCTCCCAACTTAAGTAAATACCATGTCACTGATCTCCTGGTGTTTTGGCATGTTGCCCAGTCAGCATCACAAAAACCAGTAAGTTTCATTTTCTTATGTGAGGACATAAGTAATCCCACGCCTGGATGATTCTTGATGTATCTACGAACTCTAATAGCAGTTTGCCAATGCTGAGCTTTTGGTCTTTGTAAGAATTGACTGAGAGTTTGGCCTGTGTAAGCAGTGTTAGGTCTAGTGATGGTTAAGTACAATAACTTGTCAATCATTCTTTGATACTAAGAAACATCGAATGAAACTTCTTCTGACTACAGCCTTCTTCAGATGTTGTAGTGAGTTTCATATTACATTCTAATGGGGAAATATGTGTCTTCCCTGCAGTAATGCCAGCTTCAACTAAGAGCTCCAGTGTATATTTTCTTTGGTTCATAAGGATTCCCCTTATGGATCTGCTGAATTCTATACCTAGGAAGAATTTCAACTCTCCTAAATCCTTGATCTTGAACCACTTATGCAAAATGTCTTTAATGTTCTGAATTAGTGCAACATTGTTCCCACTAATAAGGAGGTCATCAACCTAGACTAAAATAACAACAAAGTTAGTCCCTTTCTTCTTAGTGAATAATGAATAATCCAAATGACTCTGACTATATCCAGACTTCAACACGACCTCAGTAAGTTTAAAATTCCATTATCTTTAAGCTTGTTTGAGCCCATAAAAGGATTTCACAAGCTTAAAGACCATAGGTTGAGTATTTGCAACCTGTTGACCTTTAGGTAATTCCATAAATACTTTCTCCGTGAGATCACATTGTAGGAATGCATTGTAAACATCCATTTGGTATATGCACTAATTCTCTACCGCAACCAGTGCAATATCAGTCCTTACTGTCACCATTTTTACTGTTGGAGAGAAGGTTTCTTGATAGTCTATCTCAGCAGTTTGGCTATACCCTTTTGCCACTATTATGGCTTTGTACCTTTCCACTTCACCATATGCCTTGTATTTTATCTTGAAAACCCATTTACAACCAATCACAGGCTTTCCTTGTGGACAAGGAACCAGGTTCCAAGTGCCATTATCATTAAAGACCTGTAATTCTTATTGCATTGTTGTTATCCCGTTCTTATCCAACAGGGCCTCTTCACAAGACTTGGGCTCATTAATAGCTGAAAACCTGCTCAAGTAGGCTTTATATGTGGGAGATATGTGCTGATAGGAAACAATCGGATAATGAGTGTGGTTGCTTGCCACTCTTTCCAATAGTGATATTATCTTGATGCCATACTGGTGTGATCACAGTTCTACTAGACTTCCTAGCAACAATGGTGGCAGGTAGAGTAGGCATGTCTGTATTTTTAGGAATATCAACAATATCATTTAGTGAGTCTGTAGTATCATCCAATGTTGCAGACACATTAGACACCTAAAGTACATGATCAACAACAATCTATGCAAGGACTTAATGTTGTTCTGTCTTTAAGGACTGAGTGATGTTTGGGAACAAGGGAACTGGATCATCATGCATTTTATTAAATAGAAACACATACTCTTTAAACACCACATCCCTACTAACCATGAAGTTCTTTTCAGCAATATTATAAAGGATATACCCCTTATGAGTCTAAGAATAACCCACCATGATAACACAAACAGTGGCTTTGGAAGAAAATTTGTCTTTTCTAACAAGTGTGGTAGCATAACACAAACATCCAACCGTCCTTAAATGATCCAGCTTAGGCTTCCTTTTATAGAAAACCTCATGAGGAGATTGACCTTGCAATGTAGTAGGTAACATGTTGATTAAGTATACAACTACTATAACACATTCTCCCTAAAACCTAATAGGTATGCCACCCTGAAACATAATACTTCTTGCTACTTCCAACACATGTCTGTGCTTTTTCTCCACCACTCCATTTTGTTGTGGAGTGTGTGGACAACTACTTTGATGGACTATACCTAAAGAGGTAAGTAAGTCTTTGCATTCAATGTTGAAAAACTCAATCCCATTATCTAATCTAACATTCTTCACACAATGATCAAATTGAGTTTTAATCATTTGGAAAAAAGACTTCAAAATAGTGACAACTTCAAATTTTCAGTCTGAGCAAATATAGCCATGTAGTTCTAGAACAGTCATCAACTAAAGTGAGGAAATATTTGAAACCAGCATGAGTACTGATTCTATGTGGTCCCCAAACATCAGTATGTATCAAGTAAAATACAAAATTACTTCTAGTTGTGGACACAGGAAATGGCCATCTTGTTTGCATAGCTAATGGACATGCAATACAATCTTTAATATGTCTAAGTATTGGGAACATATTTATTCAAAGTAGTAGATGATGGGTGGCCAAGTATATTGTGTCATAACATGCCCTCATCCTCAGTGGTCTTTATGTGCATCAACTTTGTTGTAGTTGCATTCATGTTGCTTCCATCTCAAACATCTTTATTCAACAGAAAATGTAAGTCTCATGTCTCCTTAACCTTCCCAGGTCCTAAAATACACAAAACTTAGGAAAAAATCTCACTGAGCAGTGTAATTGCCTGGTTAACTAAGAAACTGACATAAGATTATATTTGAAATTAGGAACCACTAATACATTAGTTAACACATCACCATTGTCCCGCCTACAACTGCAGTATGTGTTATTGATGTAGTACCTCTATCAGGCAATTGTGCATGGTTCTGATTACTTTTTTCTAATGCAACTATGTCAAACATGTCATTTAGTGATGTTGTCATATGCTTTGTCGCACCAGAGTCTACTACCCAATGTTTAAGCTTAGTACTGAAAAATAAGAAGTGATCTATACCTGCCTGGTTGACTGTTGGGATCACATGATTCTCCTTATTTAGTAGCCTGAGAATTTGACCATATTTCTCCTCTGTGAATGTAAGAGGTGTTGGGCCAAGTGAATCATTTTCAATAGCATTAACAGTTGCCATCCTATTTGCATTATTCCCAAAATTCTTCCTGAACTTGTAATCTGGTGGATATCCAACAACACGATAGCAACTTTCCTTAGTATGGCCCTTCAGTTTGCAAACATCACACTGCAAAGTGTAGTCCCTCTTTTGCTTGTAGAGTTCTGATTATTGGTGACCTCTACTAGCATATAAAGTAGCAGAAGTAGATGCATCTGCATCTTCTTCTGAATAGGAACCTCCACTAATGTACTGCCTTTGATCCTTGCCAACATAAAGTGCAGTAGAAATCCCTAAATTTCCTCCTGAATATGAACCTGCTGTCACTCGTTGACTTTTATCTGAAATGATCATCGAGTATGCTTTGTTCATGGAGGGAAATAAAATCATCATGAGGATTTGACTACGTGCCTGAGTGAGTATATGACTCATTAAGCCTCATCATAAATGCAAATAACTTCATATATTGCAAGTGACTCGTATAAACTATGGATTTATCACAGCCACAAGAAGGAGGGACTACATGGGCATCAAAATCATCCCAAAGAAGTCTCAGTTACGTCAAATAGGCAGAAACAGAGTATGTACCTTGTGTGATAATGCAAATCTCTTGATACAACTGGTAGCCTTGCGATCCATCAACCTTATCGAACATCTCCTTTAGGTCAGCGCACACAGTAGCAACATCAGATGCATAGATGATTCCACCCATCAGTTCCTTCGAGACAAAATTAAGAATCCATGATAAGACAAATGCATTGCATTTCTCCCATTATTCTTCCAAGGCAGCACTATAATCACTCTTTTTACAGGTACCAAAGACGAATCCAACTTTGCTCTTGGCTTGGAGAGTAAGTGTCATGACCTGAGTCTACACCTTGGACGTGATCGGCACTCGAAGACCATTGCTGGTCCCCAAGCGAACCCTCATCCTGGCTGACTACAAGCGAAAGACTAACTCAAGCATACAAAAGCTTAAACTGAAATAAAAGTTCATAAAACTTAAATACAAACTTTAAGTCCAAAGAAAACTCTGTATAATAAAGTATATACAACTCGCCATAAAAAGGCAA
>NC_064282.1:48984220-49033395 GCF_019186545.1 Solanum stenotomum
ATACTTTGCCGTCATATAGAACGCTTAACTAAGTGGATCCACTAGTCTATGCTAAAAGCATCTTAAGGATTCATCTAAAAAGTATGATCCTTTACTACCCATGATGGCTACATGGTTTATGGAGACTTGAGTTAATATGAACTCGCATCCCCATATCGGTGCTCAATACTACTCCCAAAAATATACTTAGCTCATATATTTTTAAAACAAAACTCTTTCGTTGGTTTGAGATAATTACTCAAAACTTAGCTTAAAAGCTCTCTTGGAATCGATGTTCCCTTTTCTTTTCTCAAAATGTGAAAACATTTTCAAACTTCTTGGGAATACTTAGTTCCCATATACTTCTTTGAAGAAAATGAACTTTACCCTTCCTCTTTACTCAACTTCAAACTTAAGTCTTAAAACAAAGTTTAAACATTTGTAAAAAACTTTTTAAAATATGGTTCATGCCGAATTGTGGACATGAACGACTCAATGCAAGGTTTTCAATAACCATATATAGAACTCAATACTTGAAACTCAAGAACTTCAATGATACTACTCATTTCAAGAATGCTCACTCAAAGGGTTCATGCAGAATTATGAACATGAACTACTCGACTCAAGGACTCAAAGATACTTCTCATCTCAAGACTGCTTGACTTATAGGGTTCATGCAGAATTATGGGCATGAACAATTCAACTCAAGTACTCAAAGATGCTTCTCAAAAGGGATTAGGAACTCAACACTTAAAGGCTTAGAACTTGAAGATACCACTTCTCTGAAAGATGCTCAACTTACGAAGTTCATGCGAAATTATGGGCATGAAACAACTCGACTTGATGGTCTACATAACCATATGGAACTCATGTATACGACTCTCCTTATTCTCGGACTTACTTCCTCAAAACTTAGTTAAACTTGATAGTTAATCTCAAAGGATTCACAATTGAACTCAAATGCTTTCTTGAACTCTACTCACTCTTTGCTTAACTTGAAACTTTCAGTCCTAAACGATTTTAAAAACATTTGTGAAAGACTTTTGAAAAACTTTAAGAACTTATCTTGACTTAACTCTTGACTTCTCTTGACTTTGATCTTAACTACTCTTGATTTGACTCTTAACTGATCCTTGAATTGAATTATGGATTCAAGGATTTAGATTTGTGATTGGAAAGGTCTATTGTTGTTTAGGAATGATTTTGAATAGCTATATCTGAGAAAAATTACGAAATCACCGTCTTGGAACAAGTCCGCGACGCAGAGGACAGAGGAGTCCGCGTCTTAATCGCGGCGCGGAGAAACTTTTTGGTCACTGGGGGAGCAAGTCCGCGATGCGGATTTGCGTGCCAGATCACACTCGACTTTTTCCTTCTCCGTTTTACAGCCCCAATTCGCCTAAATTTGAATATTTTTCTCAATAACTCTTTAGATTCAGATACCCAGCATATGCACCTAAGAACCTAACTCAAAACAACTCTATAAGATTTCATCAAGAACTCAACAATCTCATCTGAACTTAAGAACTAAAGCCAATTTCAAGAACATAATTCAAGAACATCACATTTTCAACTTTCTAGAATGAACTTAACGCTGAAATTAACATGATTGGCATGTGGGTGAACAAACCCAACACTATGGAAGCTTACATACCTGAAAGAATTATCCTCTTAAAGCAACTTGAAGGAAAACCTTTGAAGAAGAACCCTAGCCTTAGCTTTTCTTGATTTTCTTGAGCGTAGAATCTTTGGAGTGGATGAAAGGGTTTTGATTTAAGAAAACTTATTTTCTACACGTTTAGAGAAATTTAGATGACCTCCTAAGGGTTTTTAGGACTTAAATACCCCTAAAGAATAATAAAAACGAGCTGGGAGTCGGAATTATTTTTCACAAGGCAGTGAGGTCCGTATTGGCTCCGCGTCGCGGAGCTGCTGCCAGGTTTGCGCGACGTTAGTAAATCAGTCATAACTTTTTACTCAGAGTTCGGAATTGAGCAAAATTGGTGGCGTTGGAAAGAGGACACAAAGGGCTTTAATTTTATATCTTGTAGCTCACCTAAATCATCTTTTACTAGGAGTTATGATCGTTTGAAGTCGACCCAAAACTCATACTTAAGCATAACTTGCAAAATTTCAGATTTTGCTATTTCCAATTCGATTCTTTTTGGAACTCAAGGTGCTACGTCTAGTGACCTTAAAACTTAAGAAATTTTAATTCCTTGATAAAATCCTACTCACAACGAAGGTTGGTTCAAGTCTTAGCTCAAAAAAATTCTAGGGTATTACAGTAAGGAGCATCGATCGGCTCAACAATTGAGTAATTCTCCACACATGTAAGATGAATTGAAATCAATGTTGAACCTGGAGTTTCAGATTGTAGAAGATACATGGGATGATTTAGATTCTTCTCAACGACTTTGATTGTTTCAGTACTCACCATTTTTCCCAAAATTTGGATCGCAAGCAACACAAAAAATTGCAGGAAGTCGATCATCAACAATAACGAGTGAATCAACTGTGGATTTGAAGCTCTGAAACCATGAAAAAATGTGAAATCTACAACTACAACTAATGATCTAGTTAAAGAGAAAAGGGAGATGTGAGCTGTGAACTAATTTCATTGATTGAGAAAAACTGAATCATACAATGCACTATGTACATACATATATACTTGCTGCTACAATTCCATTCACTATATTCACAACCTATCACAGTCCTACACCTATCTACAATAACAGAAATAGTTACACCTAATTGATCTTAACAATAACTAACTGCTAAGCTAAGTTGGTAACAAATCAGTGAGGTCAAGTTACTCCACTACCCTCACTATCTTTAATATTTGAGACCACTGGCTGGACCTGCTTTGTACCCACTCCTTGCAAAACAAATGAATAAAGGGTGAGAGAGTTCTACGAAAATCTAAAGCATACGTACTTCAATGATCGCCAACTTACCATCCGAGGACAAATAGTGTGAATTAGCCCGAAACACATTAATGCATTCTATGGACTACCAAATCATCCAGTTGAGCCAATGCAAAGTAAAGACACATGGTCTGGGGACTGGTTAACCTATAAGTTATGTTCACAAGGGAATGAGATCAATGGGCATGTAACAAATGGAGAATATATTGGATGTGATTTCCCGGTCAAAGAGAAAATATGGATCAATATCATTGGTAGCTATGTGTCCTCACTTCAACTGTGAATCATGTGCTCCGATTTTGAGCTCGCGTGATTAATTGTATACTTGATGATATTTCCTTGAATGTCGGTTAGTACATAGTTATGAGCTAAAAGAATATTTGTAGCAAGACAGTCTAACGTGGATTAGTGAGCTGTTTCAGCTGGATGGTGTGGAGATTAAGCGTGATGATCATTAATCGAAGAAGCCTTACCATCCTTTGAAAGTAAAAGGTCAGGGTGATGCAAGAAGAGGAAGCTAGACGTACATAAATGTGGAACAAGGAAATTCTTTCCAAAATCCAAAGCCCAATGGATCTTCTGGAGCATTCACTACATATTGTCGCACCCTATTTCAAACCGGGCGAAACAGTTCACAACATAATGTGGCTGATACTCTGATTTTGGAAAAAAATGCTTTATTTTGTTTTAGAGTCGCCACCTAAATTTTAAGGAAAATACTAGGAAAACCATTTTTTAAATATGTAGATGTAAACTCTGTTTTGATTTGCGAAACCAGTGAGATTCTGAGTAAGGGTTTTGGTTACTCGAGGGGAAGGTGTTAAGCACCCCTCAGAGCCTATCCGAAGATAGTCCTTAAACTCAATGTAGGAGAATGTAATTAGGAAAACTTGTTTATTTATTTGCTTTAAAATCAATGGGAAGTAAATTTTATTAGTTTAAGAAAAAAGAATAAAATACAAGGTACGACATATATATGTCTTATAAAATAGATTTACTAGTAGTATTGTAAAATAAATAAATAAATGTACTTAAATATACGATATATTCATATGTAAAATATATATAGTTGTATCATAATAAAACTATCCTAAAAAATATATAGATGTTGAATTTGCGGAAATATGTCGTCTTATTAAGACGTAAAAAATGAGATAGTAGTTGAGTGTAAATATATAGTAATATGTGATGTGTAATTTAAAATGAAAATATATAGAATGAAGTTTTCTAAAAGAAACAAACAAATACAATAAATAATAATGATACTAAATGTTAAAATATTATATAAAGTTTGTGATCTTTAAGTATGATAGGTAAACATAGGTTGTTTAAAACATATGAATATTTATTATTTATTTACATGTTGGAAAAATTGACAATAGATTATATGTAGTAAAATAATATGTATATGAAAGTGTAGGAATTTATAAATTAAAAAAATAAATAAGTAATATTGTAAAAGAGATAATAGATATGAGAAAAATAACATGAAGTGTAACAAAATGATAAGCTACGTATAGAGAAAAACTAAAAAAAAATATAGGATTTGTACCTTTTTGCTTATGACATATATATATATATATATATATATTGAACTTGTTGCATATTTAAAATTTTGAAATAGCATGTTAAAAGATTAAAATGTTATTAGCAATGTTTGATTAAAAAAAGTAAGAATAGTCGATACATTTTTTATAGAGGGGTGATGTAAAAAGTATATAAAAAAAATAGGCCTAACTATCGAGCCTTATTCTATAGTCACAATTGTTTTTATTAAATATATAAGCATATTTCCCTACTTATTTTAAAATATATATTTATATATAATTCCACAAGTTAATTATTTTTAGCCTTTATGTACCTCTAAATTTATTTGGAAGTCCCAATTCATGAATTTTATTTTTTCCTACATAGATACCTAAATGAAAATTATTTCACCCTTTTGAAATTTCAATAGAGAGTTTTAGATAATAAGTTTTCCTATTTCTTAAGTGTCTAAGTCGATATATACTTCTTTTCCCAATTTTGAAACACTAGTATTATTTTAACCTTTGAAACTTCATTTGGAAAATTCTTAAACTATAAGCCCCTTCTCTTCAACTTAAAAAAAAAAAGCGTAAAAAGAGTATTATAGGTGAAAATGCTAATCCATTTCTAAAAAAAATAGTTTTTTGCATCATTTGTTCTAAAACTGTTTCAACTAAATTCACAAGCAAACAAATATTGGCTCACATGAATAATCTTCAAAAATAAAAAAAAGGGACAAGCTATGTATCAAAACTTTTGAGTAAGGTTAGCCAACATATCAAAAACAATATAAGTAGGACGACGAAACTTAAGAGTAAAAGTTAGCCAACATATATAAAGAAAACAACATAAGGCAACAAAGAAAGTCTGAGGAACATTAGACTCCTATTTATGAGACTCCAAGCATTGCGGTGATCCTAATTGTTGTTGGCCTATATTTTAGGCCAAAATGAGTTCCAAAGTAGAAACTCCAGCTCTCCGGTTGTACATGAAACATTAAAAAGAAAAGATTAGAAATCTTATACTAAATTGAAGACAAAATGTAACATGAGTGACCCACAAATAATGAAATATACTTGAGCAAGTTGTAACTTCATAAACATTACGAAGGACAAGTTATCACATTTTTTATTTTAATTTTAAGTAAGTACTAAACACACTACAAACGACTTATTTGGCCATAATAGAATTCCTAAGAAATAAGTACCGCGAGTTTAAATAAAAAGGAGAAATAGACCATGATTCTTATATGATCCATCGACCACGAAATTTGTCCTCACATATTTAGGAATGACATGGGGGAAATCACTACACTTTTCTGAATAAATAATCAGTACGCAATATAACTTGAAATGTAAAAGGGGATGCTAACTAGTCAATCAATTATCTATTAACTGTTAAAATTACTTGTTGCAGAAAAAAAAAAAAACTGGAAATAACTATCTTCTACTTCACATTATCTAATTAATCAAGATTAAACTTAACTAAAAATAGATCTTTTATATTCACAGCAACAACAATGAATATTGGAACTTAACACTAAACAAAATGGTATTTGACCATCAAAATTGGTCGTCAATAAAAGATTTTCCTGCTAGATAGACTGGTTTATAAACAAAGCCGATCTTTTTTTATATAAAAAAGCACATTAGAGTCAAAATAAGCAAGAGAGACATTCAAGCCATCCATATATACATCTTCTAATCATATTCCGATTAAAGCAACCATAAGGGATATATATATATATATATATATATATATATATATATATTTTAACAAAGAAACAGAAACTTCACTATACATAAAAGTAGGAGACAAGCAGATTAACAACCATTTTTAATTGCCAAAAATCAACCAAAAGAACCAACTGGAATCTGAATAAAATAAGGGTGAGGTACAGTACCTTTCCCGGGGCAGCACACAGGGGCTTTGATGTCAAGGATTCCGTCCTCAAAATTACTTGAACTCGAACCCAAAAAATTGAAAACAAAAGGAAGGAGAAGAGAAATTTTTTATCGAACTATAACCCTTTTGAACTATATTGTTTCTATATGTTCTTATCTCTATTGTTGGATTCTTGATTGCAGTTCCTACCCGTTTTTCTCGATGGTTGTCCCTTTGCTCTTGGATCCGTTTTCTTCTTTATAGCCGATTTGGGACCTCTACTACGTTCAAAAAATAAGTGATGGAACCTTACACCCATCAGATTAAAGGGATGACTAGCCCCAAATCCGATGGTTCTTCATGCCTTTAGCCTTTTTCAGGCGTAGCAGTGCCGGTGGTAAGACTTTTGAGGTCTGTTTTGGTTCATAAAAGATGATGGAAGGGATGTAAAGTTGATAGGAAGGGGCTATGATTGATGGATGGCGTGGGGAGATATATTGATGACCACCGGAAATTGCCATTTTTCGGTGGTTTGTAGGCGGAAACGATGGCAGAGGAGAGAGATCGATGGGAGAGGAGAGGAAAAGAGTTTGATGGGAAAGGGGCAATTTTTGGGAAGAGAAACGTATGGGGAAGAAGGAAAACGTTTCTGGGAAAGGGAAAAAGCTTGACAGGCGATGGAAGTTGTACTTATTTTGGGAAAAGATGAAAAACTTGGGATTTAAGTTGGGCCGTCCGATCATTTGATCGGACGGTTGGTAAAAATAAAGAGTTTTAAAAATAAATAATAATTATATATATATATATAAAATAGTAAAAGGATGAATTAATTGAGGCCGTTAGATTAGATTGTAAGGCTGAGATCGAATATAAAGAAAGCACAATCCATGTGCTCGCCTACGTGGCATACACGGATTGACCGGTTTAATAAGACTTGGATTGCCAAATTTGCTCAAATTGAATTCATTTAAATTACAACTACTTTCTTTATTAAATAGCCATAAGTGATAATTATTTTGCAAGATTAGCTTATTTGATAAAATTAGTCACTCTTAAAATTAAATTGATATAAATTAGTAAATCATTAATTTACTAAGCTTTCCAATATTAATAAATGCACGAAAAATATCTATTGCGACAAAAGGAATTATATTTGAACCAAAATAGATTCAATTCTTAAGAAGAACAACATTTATTTAAAAAATGAGAAAGTATGTAGTAATATAATATATTTAATTTTTATAAGAAATAACATTTAAGAAATAAATTTATCAAGTCAAATAAGTAATTAAATATTTTTGTATTCCTATAAAAATTTCATAACATATATATTTTGTTATTATTATTATTAGATGTGGAGAGCCAAAATTGGGTGTCAACACATATATAGTTTGACACTATCTGAGAGTTGGTGTCTCAGCTACCTAGNCTGTGAATCATGTGCTCCGATTTTGAGCTCGCGTGATTAATTGTATACTTGATGATATTTCCTTGAATGTCGGTTAGTACATAGTTATGAGCTAAAAGAATATTTGTAGCAAGACAGTCTAACGTGGATTAGTGAGCTGTTTCAGCTGGATGGTGTGGAGATTAAGCGTGATGATCATTAATCAAAGAAGCCTTACCATCCTTTGAAAGTAAAAGGTCAGGGTGGTGCAAGAAGAGGAAGATAGATGTACATAAATGTGGAACAAGGAAATTCTCTCCAAAATCCAAAGCCCAATGGATCTTTTGGAGCATTCACTACATATATAGTTTGACACTATCCGAGAGTTGGTGTCTCAGCTACCTAGAGGTCCACTATAGTGGGAGAAATTCACTAGAGATGAGATGAAGCCGTATCTAGATGCTCAAAAGTGGCACTAAAATGAAATCTTTAGTGAGTATACTTGAAAAGGCCTATGCGAACTCGGCTTTGGGAAGACTTCTAACAAGTTTTCTAACTTGTAATCCATTTGAGTACACCATTTCAAGAGATTTGTGTTCGTATATAATTTTACTGAATCTCGAGAACATGTCTTCTACGTTTTCATTTTCTGCCATTTTGAACAATTCATATTCATTGACTAGTGAACTGATCTGAGCTTTCTTTACCTTGGTGGTTTCTTCATAAGTTACCTCTAGTTTGTCCCACATTTCTTTTGAAGTTTCACGTGTTGATATCTTGTCATATTCAGCTCCACTCACTGCATAGTATAACAAACTTATAGCTCCAAGATTAGTTTGAATTACCTCTTGTTGCTCCTTTGTGACATTGAAGGATTCAGGATCAGATGGCATCTCAGTGCCATCTTTTTCGGTCAGTCCAGGAATAGGCTTTGGACCCTTCTTGATCGCGATCCATGCTTGATGGTCATTTGAAGAGACAAAGATTTTGAATCTGTCTTTCCAGTGGGAGTAATGTTGGCCGTTGAAATATAGTGGTCGAGTTGAGGAATGTCCATATTGAAGTAGAGCACCAGGAATCTGATAGTGTGTCATTGGATCTTTGCTCACGTGTGGTTAAACACTTTACTGGCGAGACCTGCTCTGATACCAATTGATAGGATCAAGTGCTTACCATCATGCCAAAAGCTATAGCCGATAGCAAAGGCGCAACTTTATTTCTTAACTAACTCCACCAAGCAAACGACATGTTCGATCATGACTTGTTGAGTAATGTCAACATGCTTGTGTCCGCTGAACACAATTTAAACATAGTTATCTCTTTTATCTTATTTTATGAACCATAATAAGTAAGTTTATGTCATATAATATCTTTTGCAAGTTAGTAAGCTTAACATACAAAATATCAAAATTAAAATCTAGTTGAATCTATTATCCTTAACTATATATAAAAAATGAATTCTCTCTCCCTTAGCCTATTTCCTCTCTTCCAGAAAAAAAAATAATCTTGATCCAAGAAATGTTATATATGTGGGGATAACTTTTTATTTTCTTTTTCTGTTTTTTTCATATATATTATATTTTTCAAGAAAAAACCGTTATCCAGGGAGAACAAATTTTTTTATATAGCATTTGAATATAACGAAGAAACAAGTAGCACTTATGATAGTTAAACCACATAAAAAAAATCTTAAGCGAAGAAATTTCAATCTGCCTAATAATATTTGGATTAAATATCTTCTTTAATTTTCTTAAGAAAATAATAATCTTCTCACCTAAAAAGTCATTCATCATCATTTTGTTTTTATTTTTCTATCATAATTATAAATTTGGCAACAATACAACTCGATTCAAAGAAATTATGATCAATTATACATCAGAGTCATACTAAAAGCTGAGAAGCAATTCAAAACTTGCCCAATGTTCTAATAGTAAAACACATAAAATGAAGAAAAGTACTATATATTCGTGTTTATTATAATGTTCTCATAGTTTTATTAACATTTCAGAAAAAAGTACTACTGTCATGCTTAGAAATCTATATGAAACCAAAGTACAAATATTTCTACTAATAATTAATCCTAGATCCTTATAAGTAGTTGTGGTGGTGATTTGAATCTTGAACATTAATTAATGTCGAAAGATGTATCATCAAGTAAAGTCATCATCTCATCATCATTCAAGCTCATCAACTCAGAAAATGAAGGACTCCTTTGAAAGCCAAATAACCTATTAACATTGTTCTCCATTGGCATTGATGCACTCATTGAGGGGATATTCGTCGAAGGGTCTATTTGTGGTGCCGTTGGAGGAAACACTAAATTAGACGTTGTAGGAGTAATCATCGGTGAAGGCATTGGATAAGCCATTGTTATTGAAAGGATTGGATAGGCCATTTCAGGATACCTTTGTGAAGATGAGGAAGAAGAAACTTGCGAAAGATCAACAAATGGACCCATTTGAGGAGGAGTCCTCAAAGGAAACATGAATTGAGGCACTTGAGCAGGAGCGCTTGAAGGATCCATCAATGGAGCCGTTAGAGGAACCATCGATGTTGGAGTAACATCGGGAACCGAATTAAGAGGAGCCATTGGCCTCTCGAAGTTGGACCCACTAGGTACAATAGATTGAACCAAAAGAGGAATCTCGGATAGTACTGGAGCATCAACAGGGGCCAAAAGTGGAGCCCATGACATGTCGAAGCTGGTCCCACCAGGATCCATCGGTCCAACAGTAGGTTGAGGAGCATTCAATGTAGAACCTTCTTCGTGAATTTTTGCTTTGATCCCATCATTTATCAGGTTGAGGTTTTTATTGATCTCATAATAGAGATCGTTGAGATCTTCTGGGTGCATACTATTGGGCATCTCTTCACCATTCAACAATCCATACATCTGGTTTGTATACTCCATTTTCTTGTTTTCCTTCCTCACCTTCTCAAGTTCATTCTCAATTTTCTCGATCCTTTTCATAGTTATCTTTCCTTGTGTTTTCATGTTTTTTGATTTATCCTCCTCTGGAAGATCTATAAACTTTGTAAAGATGTTTGTAGCAGCTTCATGATTTGGAAACACCTAAGGTTCATTGTGGTAAGGGTTATTGACTAAGGTAGCCAATTCAACATAGCAAAAGGGTGTTGAGTTCACGAAGCTTGGTTAAGAATCCCTTTTGTCGTTTTCTATATGAGACTCTCCTCTTAGTGTTATTTTCAATGAAAGCAAACTTCACTTTCATTCTAACCATTGTCAAAAATGAGGAAGAGGAGGAGAAATGTGTTTATTAGGATATGGGTGATGAAATGGATTTATTATTCTTATTGTTGTTGTGTGTTTCTTTGGTAAGAATTGCCTCCTATTTATAGGGTGGAAATTAAGTTTTTGAATTAGAGGATACTTAGTTGTCAAGGGTACTATTTTGGCATGAAAATAAATGAGGGTAGATTTGATATCAAATTAGATTCGGCCATCTTGACATAAATGTAGTAATGACTCTAGTCTTATGCTGAACATATATTTTTGAGTCAAACTTTTCTTATTAGGAAAATAATTTAATTAATTTAGATCTAGGTAAGTATTATCCATCAGAGATGGCCATAGAGTGTAACAATGTTTTTTTTTGGAAAGGAAGTCTGAAAAATTGTATATTTTATTTATGAATGTAAAAAAAATATTGAAACAAGTGAAAATTTCAAAATTGGCCAAAAACTTTGAAATATTAATTTTTAAGAATATTTCAATAATATAATAAAATTAATTAATAAAACTTAAATATTTTTTAAAAGAACACTATAATTTTCTCCGATTTTGGAAGAAATCATATTTAGTAGAAATTTTATATTGCTTTCAACAATATTAAAAACCAAATGATGCTCAAATTTTAATTTTGTTACATTAAAAATAATTCCTTATTAGTTTCCAGCAATAGCCATGCATAAAACAATTGCACAAGATACTTACCAAACTAATGTGTTTACACATATTGAGGAAATAAGGGAATTTTATTTCATTTTAAGAATAATATTCAATTATATTAAAAATCAAATCATGATCAAAGCTTGTTATTATTACATTAAAAAAAATTCTAAATTAATTTCGAGAAAAACAATACATAAAATAATTGCACAAGACACTTATCAGACTAATGTGTTTGTTTACACACATTGAGGAAAGAGAAAAGAGAATTTTGTTTATTTTTAGAATAGTATTCAATTATATTAAAAATCAAATTATGCTAAAATTTTATTTTGCTTAAATTAAAAAATATTCTAAATTAGTTTCGAGCAAAAGAAATGCATAAAATAATTGCACAAGACACTTACCAAACTAATGTATTTACACATATTGAGGAAAGAAAAGAGAATTTTGTTTTATTTTAAGAATACTATTCAATTACATTAAAAATCAAATCATGCTCAATTTTTATTTTTGTTATATTAAAAAAAGTTCTAATTAGTTTCGAGCATAAGCAGTACATAAAATAATTGCACAAAATACTTATCAAACTAATGTGTTTACACATTGAGGAAAGGAAAAGAGAATTTTGTTTCATTTTAAGAATAGTATTCAATTATATTAAAAACAAATCATGCTCAATATTTTTGTTTCATTAAAAAAAATTCTAAACTAGTTTCGAGCAAAAGCAATACATAAAGTAATTGCACAAGACACTTACCAAACTAATGTGTTTACATATATAGAGGATAAAAAAGAAATATTGTTTCATAGGACCCCCGCAAAGTTGGTATGTGTAACAACAATTTCGTCCATAGTTGAAGTGTGTTTTGTACCCTTTTCCCTTTTAAGAGTAGTACACAAAAAGAAGAGGAGGAAATACATGTAGACCGTCTGTCTTACTAATATTTTATGAAATGAAGTCGATATTTTATGATGATTTTTTTTTCTCCCCTATGGTAACTAAGTTAAATTTCCATTATCTTAGGCTCTATATTTACGTTTATTCGATCTTTTCTAGCTATTTTCTAAATGTATAAGCCAAAGCGAAAGAAAAAGAAAAAAAATATTGAATTTATGTCGTAAGTTGTGATTTTGTCGCATGAGGTTTAACAGTTAAAAGGTCATAATATAAACTTAATTAGTAAAATTTTCTATCTCCAAATCATTTTTTTAGTTTCAATCAATAACGTTTCGCTATCAAAAAATAAGAAAGTCTTGACTTTTGGGCTAGGTTGATCTCTTCATTCACACAAGTTTCATGTTCCTTGTCATGTCTTTCCCTTATCTATACTATAAGAAAGTCTACTAGTATTATAAGTAAAAATAAAAGAACAAACAATAATCACATATAGAGTGTAATTATTACATACAATATTTTGGTGAGTTAAATTTAATGGGTTAATAAGGTCACAATTTAAACCTAGTTGAATCTTTGTTCTTTCCATATTCATGCTACAGTTACGAGAAAAAATATGTCATATTATAACATTGCAAATGTATATTTAATGGCTAAAAGGTCACAATTTAAACCTAGTAAAATCTTCCGTCATTTTTTATCAACCATAGAAGTAAATATGTCATACTAAATATATTCTTTGCGAGTTAAAAGTTTAACAGACAAAAGATCACAACTTAAGCTTAGTTGAAGTTCAATCATCTTTTATTCAAAACCTATATGTAAATTATGTCATATTGCAAGTTAAAAAATTTAACAGTGAGAAGGTCACAATTTAAATCTAGTTGTATTGTTAATCATTTTTAATTAATCATATAAGTAAATTTATGTTATACTATAAATATTACTTGCGTGCTAAAAATTTAACGGCCAAAATCTCACAATTTAAACCGAATTATCTCTTTTATCTTATTTTATGTCATACAATATCTTTTGCAAGTTAGTAAGCTTAGCATACACAATATCGCAATTAAAATCTAGCTGGATCTTCTATCCTTAACCATATACGAAAAGGAAGTTAATATCTCCAAAGGTTAGTCAACTTTGAAAATTTATCTAGTAAAATCATTAAACTTTGTTTTGTATCAATAAAATCACTCAACTTACACATTTGTATCAATAAAATCACTCTTAATGCTTTTTTGACTTGTCTACCACAATATACCCTTAACTATGAATTTCTTCATCTTCTTTCTTTTTTTCTCCCACAATTCTCGTCAAAGCTAATGAACTGACTAAATGAATTAACTTTTAACAAACATAAAAATCAAAACAGTTCTATTCATACTAATTAAAGACTATTCAAGTTAATAATTTGACTATCTATGACAAGATCCAATTCCATCAACAAAGACCATCTCCAAGACAAGCCAAATAAAGTTCTTATATATTATTCTTAACTAGTATACATGCCCGCGCATTGCGCGGATTTTAAAATTTAAAAAAAAAACTAATAAAATCTACTATTCACTTTGTACTGTATATTTTAAAAAATAATTATAAAAATCAATTAACTTATTTATTTGTGCATATTACAGTATCATTTTTATTAATACACAATTTAATATTATGTTTATAGTTATAATTAGCTACATGTACTGTTTTTTAATATATTTTGTTGAAATTTTAATAAAGATAATATTACTTTCTTTTTGTTTATTTTAGTTTGATGAAAAAAACAAAAACTTTATGCGTTTTACATGTTTGGTCTACTATTTTTTATTATGTTTAATTGAAATAATATTATATTCTTGTTAGTAACTTTTTAAATCTAATTTTCACATGAAATGATTAAATATTTAATTGTAGGCATGATATTCAAAATTTTAAATTGTGTCTTTCTATTTTTTTAGAACTCATATATTGATTACATGATTTTTAAAAAAAAATCATCTAATTATAGTAATATTTTATTACTAAATAATTTTTAATTTTCAAATCAATTTCGAAAAACGCATTGAATCGAAAATGAATATAAAAAGATTAATCCTATAAGATTTAGTTGTTATTGCAAGAAAAAGTCATTAAAAAGAGTTGCAAAATTAGCGAGGAAAAAAAGTTGTTGTATATGTATTTTTTACAATTTTCATTCAAATATAATTTGTAGTTACATTGACAGTTATATTTTTCAAATTTATTGATTTTATTGTCTAATAGATATTTTAACAATTGACATATTTTCATTAATAAAGTATAAAATAACATGATTTTTTTTTAATATACTTTAAATAAAAATTATATAGTAAAAAAATATTCATCAGTTTTTGTTCTTTCATATTCTATGAATTTTCAATCAAGAAAATCATAAATTAAAATTGAAAAACATAACTAAAGAAAAATATTAAATTTCATTATCCCATGACCAACAAAAACATTCATCGTGTTTCTCTCCACACAATCCATATTATTTGTCTCATCCCATGAACAACAAAAACATTCATCGTGTTTCTCTCTACACAATCCAACTATTTTACAATAAATCTCCTACACTAATAAAGGAGTAACATATCTTATTTTGATATTAAAAAAATAAAATGTCATAAATCATGCTTTAAAAAAATTAAAAACACAACTATAACATAAATAAAAAATTAAATAAGGCCAAACAGGATTTAAAAAATAAATAAATATGTATTGCTAAATTTAATAGTAACTATTGTAAAAAAAAAAAAAAGAAGATAAATACGACTGGAAGACTCCATCATGCATGGAGCATTGTATTGATTAAATGTGTTTGTCCACATGAATAAATAGTAATTAGTTAGTAAACATAAAATTTACTAAATTCTTAAAGTATGACATAAAATTATGATTAATAAATGAAAGAAATAGTACCCCTCCTTCAAAATACTTGTCATATTTTATTTTTTTTAGAGACAATTCAATTAATATTCAAAGCTAATTCAATTATATTAAATCAATATTTTTAAAATTAATTTTTTAAATACATGAAAATTATAGAAAAAATAATATACATAATAATTCTTTTCAAACAAACAAACGCAGGTCTCTCTTATTAATAGTAGAGTAGAATTGCATAGTTTACATAAAGTTCATTAAAATATGTGAGATAATAAATAAATCAATTTATAAGCATAAATAAATTTTGAAAAGTTAATTGTCCAATTAATGGCTTCTTTTTTTGTATAATAGTAAAAAAAAAAAAGTTAATTACTTCAATATCAGATAGAAAAAACTCAAAGTACAGAAGCATAAAATACCTAATATATCTTGTAATGAATATAAATGCCTAACATATTTTGTGATGACTATAAAAATTT
This sequence comes from Solanum stenotomum, assembly GCF_019186545.1. NCBI lineage: Eukaryota > Viridiplantae > Streptophyta > Magnoliopsida > Solanales > Solanaceae > Solanum > Solanum stenotomum. Next base: position 49,000,113 of record NC_064282.1, read on the forward strand.
GGTGTTTTATCTTGTATATACGTATATGGTAGTAAAAGTAAAGTAATAGTAATTATGTATTAACAATAAAACTAACAAAAGACAAAAGATTCAACATAATCATCCAATATAAATTAGAATATCTTTGACAATTCAATTAGCATCCTACAATTGCATGCAGTTAAGGGAAACAATAATACTGTTTTGAAGAAATAACAAAACATATCATTGATATGCAATTTTTAAGTCTGAAAATGGTCAAATATCATCGGAGAATAAGAGAAAACCCAATAAACATGAAATTCAATGTCTTTAATCTCATTTATGCAGAAATTTATATAAACCACAGATGAAATCATTAACCACATCATTCTTCTTAATCCTTTCTCTAACTTCTTCCGTGCATCAAGACTGCTGACGTCCTCCCATGGATCCTCTTTCTTAAGATCTTGTTATGAACTTGGTTGTTAACTTCAACACCAATAACGTGTTTGGTAACATTTCAAAACACGACCGGTACATTCATGGTAGAACTTGTGAGGCATTATATAATTTATTTTGTGAAATATTTCTCTAATGAAATTTTCCATTTCAGAGAAAACTAAGAAGTGGGCAAGAAAAATGGGAAGTTAGATAAAGGTGGATTTTGTTAGCTTTATATGTTTTAGTTTTTAAAAAACTGTCACGTTAATTTTTTAAACCATTTTAAATTTCTATCTTGTTTTTCAAATTGTAATTGTATTATTATTTAATATAATTAAAGATAATTATTAATTAATAATTAACTACTTGATATTTTAAAATTTTAAAAACACTATCACCTATAGATGTTTTAAAAAATTAAAAAAAAAATTATCATATATTAATCAGTTTCAAAATCACAGTTATCCAAATTATTATTATTATTTTTATTATTATTATTATTTTATTTTTTATTTATTATTATTATTATTATTGAACAATTTACACTTTTATTTTTAAATTATATTTCAAAATTGGAAATTTTAAAATTCAAATAGAAAAAACAATTTTCGTGGAAACCAACCAATATGCAATTCAAATTCATTCTTATCCAAATTATAATTTACCTTTTATTTTTAAGTTGTATCTTAAAGTAGGAAATTTCAAAATTCAAATTTAAAACAATTTTCATGGAAACTTTAAAAAGAATTAAAAATTAAAAACATGTACCTATGAATTCAATTCAAAATAGTAAGGAAGTTTCGGTTAATTTAAAAGAATTTTAAATTAGAATTTTAAAATAGTAAGGAAGTTTCAATTCGGTTGAATAGGTAGTTTTTATTTTTTAAATGTATTTCAAAAATAGATAATTGAGTTGCTTGAAATTTAAAACTTAAAATAAATTGCTTATTAGTTTATCAAATTCTATTCTTTAGCAACGTGAAAATGTGGATAGAATTTGCTGACATGTTTTTATTTTATATATATTTTTTTAAAAGTCATATTTCTTTTTTAAACTTAATTTTTAAATACTTAAATTTCAAGATTAATTGTGGCGCTGACACATATACTGTTTTTCTTCTCCTTTTATATATAGATAGATTTTAATCCCAACACATTTTAGCTGAACTTCACAATATCTTTTCTTTTCTTTTTTGGGGCTCTTAATTATTATTTTTTTAAAAAAAACTCTTTATAACTAAATTAATCATAAGCATAAAAAAAAAATATTAATTCCATGAGTTGCTAGAGTGAGGTAAAGTTTAAACCAAAATACATCGTAACAAATTCGCAAAATTAAGAGTGATTTTATTGATACAAAGATCAAAGTTGGGAGATTTTATTGATATAAAGGTCTAAGTTGAGTGATTTCTTTTTATACAAAACAAAGTTCAATGACTTTGCTAGATAAATTCTTAAAATTTAGTGATCTTTAGAAATATTAACTCTAAGAAAAAGTAAGTTGTTTTCACCACTGAACTCATTGAAAAGAGAAAAATAAAAAATGATTTTTCTCTCCCAAATCCCATTTCCTCTATTCCAGAAATTGGAGTGATTACACTTTATTTAAGGAGGAAAATAATTAATAATCTTGATCCAAGAAATGTTATATATGTGGGTATAACTTCTTTTTTTTTTTTTTTTCTGTTTTTGGTTTGCTTTTTCATATATATATATATATATAAATGTTATCCGAGGAAAACAACGTTTTTTTAAAACATTGGAATATAACGAAGAAACAATTACGCCCATCAATAGTTAAACCACATAAAGAAAAAATCTTAGTTGAGCAAAGAAATTTCAACCTGCCTAACAATATTTGGATTAAATATCTTCTTTAATTTCTCAAGAAAATAATATCTTCTCCCCTAAACATTCATTCATCATCATTTTGTTTTTATTTTTCCATCATGATTATAAATTTTGGCAACGATACAACTCGATTAAGGATGTTAAAATCAAAACATGTGAAGGCAAGTAATATATTAAGTGTTTGTTATAATGTTCTCATACTTTAATTGTAATGACCCTAAAGGTCATTTTTGGAATTTTTCATAAAATGACCGTTTTACCCCTTCCGATAATTGCCCCGAGTCCTAATTGTTGTACTTTCGAAGTTGATTTGAAGGAAAATTGATGAAAAGTTGAGTTTTTGGAAAGTTGAGTTTTTAAGAGTTAAAGTTTGGTTAAAAGTGCTATTTCGAGTCATTTGGAGTTTCGAGACTCGAATCGGATTTCCGTCGATTCCAGCAGTTTTAGAATGTCGTAACAAGTCTAAGTGAATTTACGGAGTCGAATTTGGAGTTAAAACGAAGATTTGAGGTCCTAAGTTGCTAAAATTGTGAAATTTTGATCAAGAGTTGACTTTGGTCAACAAACGAGGTTCCGGTGCTCGAAATGGAATTCCGAGGGCACCGTTGGATTCAAGGGGTGATTCTAAGTCTAGAATGAGTCTTGGTTGAATTTTTAGAGGCCCCGAGTGCATTTCGAGTTTTTGAGCCTAAAGTTAGTTTCTTGACGCAATATCGGATACCGGGTCAAGGAGACCTCGAATTCAAATTCCGATGATTTCATTGAGTCCGAAATGTCATTTTCAAGCTAGTAGAATATTTGGTTTGTGTTCGGGAAGTGCCAAATGAGTTTTGGGTGAGCTTTTAAGCTTTTTGGATGCTTTGACACTATTTCAGCAAATTGTGGCAACTAAAATCACTCTTAATGCTTTTTTGACTTGTCTATCACAATATACCCTTAAATGTGAATTTCGTCATCTTCTTTCTTTTTTTCTCCCACAACTCTCGTCAAAGCTAACGAACAAACTAAATGAATTAACTTTTAACATACATAAAAATCAAAACAGTTCTATTCATACTAATTAAAGACTATTCAAGTTAATAATTTTGACAATCTATGACAAGATCCAATTCCATCTACAAAGACCATCTACAAGACGAGCCAAATAAAGTTCTTATATATTATTCTTAATTTTAATCCCAACACATTTTCGCTGAACTTCACAATATCTTTTCTTTTCTTTTTTAGAGCTCTTAATAATTATTATTTTAAAAAAACTCTTTATAACTAAATTAATCATAAGCAAACAAAAAATTACTAATTCCATGAGTTGCTAGAGTGAGGTAAAGTTTAAACCAAAATACATCGTAACAAATTCACGGGATTAAGAGTGGTTTTATTGATACAAAGATCAAAGTTGAGAGATTTTATTGATATAAAGGTCTAAGTTGAGTGATTTATTTTTATACAAAACAAAGTTTAATTACTTTGCTAGATAAATTCTTAAAATTTAGTGATCTTTAGAAATATTAACTCTAAGAAAAAGCAAGTTGTTTTCACCACTGAACTCATTGCAAAGAGAAGAATAAAAAATGAATTTTCTCTCCCAAATCCCATTTCCTCTCTTCCAGAAATTGGAGTGATTACACTTTATTTAAGGAGGAAAATAATTAATAATCTTGTTCCAAGAAATGCTATATATGTCGGTATAACTTCTTCTTTTCTTTTTCTGTTTTTGGTTTTTTTTTTCATATATATATATATTATTACTATTATTATTTTTTAAATGTTATCTGAGGAAAACAACGTTTTTTTAAAGCATTTGAATATAACGAAGAAACAAGTACGCCCTTCAATAGTTAAACCACATAAAGAAAATATCTTAGTTGAGCAAAGAAATTTCAACCTGCCTAGCAATATTTGGATTAAATATCTTCTTTAATTTCTCAAGAAAATAATATTTTCTCCCCTAAACATTCATTCATCATCATTTTGATTTTTATTTTTTCATCATGATTATAAATTTTGGCAACAATACAACTCGATTAAGGATGTTAAAATCAAAACATAAATGAAGGCAAGTAATATATTAAGTGTTTGTTATAATGTTCTCATACTTTAATTAACCACACAAAAAGTACACTACATCAAAAATGATCTTTAGAGGCAATGAATTAACGATAATAATTCAATTACCGCTATGTATGTATTTTTAGTGGCAATGAGCACACTTTGTAGATGTCCCTAAAGGTTTTAGCGACATTGAATTTGATGGCTCTGAACTATTGTCATGCTTAGAAATTTATTTTGAAACTAAAGTGCAGACATATCTACTTATAATTGAACTCTTACTAGCAAGATTAGATCAAAGGAGATGACAATACTTGGATTGATCAAGGAGGCTCTATTTCCTGATAAATTCGATACATAAAAAGTATTTTCTTAGACTAAATACGAAGAATAACTTTAATTAACCTTCTATGTGAAAAAACTAGACAAAGCATATTCAGTAATCAAAATAAAATACAGCCTTTTTGACATAGCAAGAAATTAAAGTTGGAAGTACAAATATACTCGAATAAGATGGATCCTAACAAACTTATAAAACAGTATAAATAGTAGACATTGATCATATATCCTTATATGTTGTTGTGGTGGTGATTTGGATCTTGTACATTAATGTCGAATGATGTATCATCAAGTAAAGTCATTATCTCATCATCATTCAAACTCAGTAAGTCAGAAAATGATGGACTCTGTGGAATGCCTAATGAGCCATCAACATTGTTATCCATTGGCGCTGATGCACTCATGGAGGGGATATTCATTAAAGTGTCTATTTGTGGTACCGTTGGAGGAAACACTAAATTAGACATTGGAGGAGTAATCATCGGTGAAGGCATTGGATAAGCCATTGTTGTTGGAAGGATTGGATAGGCCATTTCAGGATATCTTTGTGAAGATAATAAAGAAGGAACCTGTGAAAGATCCACAAGTGGAACCATTTGAGGAGGAGTCCTCAAAGGGGATATGAATTGAGGTATTTGAGCAGGAGCGTTTGAAGGAACCATTAATGGAGCCGTCAGAGGAAGAGTTACATCAGGAACCAAATTAAGAGGAGCCCTTGGCATCTCGAAGTTGGTCCCACTAGGTATAGTAGATGAAACCAAAAGGGGAATCTCGGATAGTACTGGAGTGTCACGACCCGAGCCTACACCCTGGACGTGGCCGGCACTCGAAGACCATTGCTGGTCCCCAAGCGAACCCTCATCCTGGCTGACTACAAGCGGAAAACTGATTCAAGCATACAAAGCTTAAAAACTGAAATAAAAGTTCATAAAACTTAAATACAAACTTTAAGTCCAAAGAAAACTCTGTATAATAAAATATATACAACTCGCCATAAAAAGGCAACTTTAGTCTTTAAAACATTTAATAAAATAAATGATACAGACTTCTCAACTATACTGACTATCTATGAAGCCTCTAACTGATAAAGATGGAAGTCGGGACAAGACCCACGACATCCTAACAACTGATATAACTGAAAGGTAAATGAAATCCTCCGAAAGCAAGGAGGCTCACCATAGCTAACTCGAACTCTCGGATGTATCAACGAAGCTCCTGTTGATGATCCTGAATACCTGTGTCTGCATCATGAAAAGATGCAGGCCAAATGGCTCAGTACGTGGAATGTACGAGCATGTAAGGGGAATTCTAAAACATAAACATAAGCTTGAAACTTGATAAAAAGGAAACATACTTGCCTCTTTTCAATCTTACTCAACTCAAGGAATACTCCAAACTACTCAAACTTACTCAACTCAGAAGTACTCAAGGATAAGATACTCAACTCAGAGATTAGATACTCAACTCAAGGATATGATATTCGACTCAAAGATATGATATTCGACTCTGGATACTCAACTCTGGATACTCAACTTTGAATACTCAACTCAATATGACTGAACTCATTTCAATATAAAGCAATTTAAAACAAGTGCAATATAAAGAAACAAACTGTTTAAAAACATGCTGTGAAATCTGTGTGTATGCAAGGATACAACATAACTCTGAAATGTATATAAAAATACAATAAACTGATGTATATAAAAATACAATAACTTCTGTGGGAGTTTCTCTAACCGACAACCATCACATAAGAGCTATAGTGATGATACAGCGATCTACCTCACGCTGCCAGCGCATCCTATACCCGGCCAAAGGTATAGGACCTGAACTGCCTAATGGATCCACTAGTCTATTTCGAAAAAGGTTCATCTAAAAAGTATGACCCTTTTCTACCCATGGTGGCTACATGGTTTATGGAGGCTGTGAGTTGTCTAAACTCTCCCCCATATCGGTGCTCAATACTACTCCCAAAAATATACTAGCTCTTATGTTTTAAAAACATACTTCTTTCTGCTGATTTGAGATAATTGCTCAAAAACTTAGCTCAAAGGCTATCTTGGAAATCTCAGTTTCCCTGCTTGCTTCATTTAGAAAGCTATTACTCTTTTCTGAAAACTAGCCCGAAGGCCCTTTGGAAATCTCAGTTTCCGTTCTTATTTAAATGTGAAAACATTTATAAACTCTTTGGGAATACTTAGTCCCCATATACTTTTGAAGAAAAAGACTTCAAACTTTACTCTTTACTCTTTACTGAACTCAAAACTTAAGTCTTAAAACAAAGTTAAAACGTTTGTAAAAGACTTCTTAAAATATGGTTCATACCGAATTATGGACATGAACTACTCAATGCAAGGTTTTCAATAACCATAGATAGAACTCAAATACTTGGAACTCAAGAACTTCAATGATATTACTAATTTCAAGAATGCTCAACTCAGAGGGTTCGTGCGGAATTATAAGCATGAACGACTCAACTCAAAGACTCAAAGATACTTCTCTTCTCAAGACTGCTCGACTTATAGGATTCATGCGGAATTATGGGCATGAACAATTCAACTCAAAGACTTTATGGGTAACATGTAATAGTCCCATGCTTAGAAATATAATCTCAAAGGGGATTAGGAACTCAATACTCAAGACTTAGAACTTGAAGATACTACTCCTCTCAAAGATACTCAACTTCTGGAGTTCATGCGGAATTTATGGGCATGAACGACTTGACTCGTAGGTCTACATAACATTATGAAACTCATGTATGTGACTCTTCTCATTCTCTGACTTACTTCCTCAAAACTTAGTTCAAATCGATAGTTGATCTCAAAGGATTCACAATTGAACTCAAAGGCTTCCTTGCACTCTACTCTTAACTCTCTCTTGAATTTGAATTATGAATTCAAGAGTTATGATTTATGATATGAAGGATCTCAATAACAATATAGCTATTCGATAATTAGGAATAGAACTTTTAAAAGAAACATGAATTCAATAACTCTAAATTAACTTATCTCAAGAATACTCAAATCTAGGGAAAGTATCCTAGATTACTCTTTTACTGATATGAAAGTAGATGTAGGGCGTGAAGACGAACTAGTCCAACACTATGATAGCCTTACATACCTAGAAGAAAAATATTCTTGAAGAATCTTTAAGAATCTTGAAGAAGAACTTGATTAGAAGCCTTGAAACCCTAGCTTGAAGGTAAGGTAAGCAATCAAGAAAACCTTTCTTGAGATTCTTTCTTGAAATCTCTATGGCCAAGAATTATGATTTTCATTAGTGAAGATGAAAATCTGATTGTTTTGAGCCTTTTATTAGTCAAGAAATTCGTTTATGGTTTTCTTGGAGGTAAAAGGCAAAAACGACTCTTTTTAATATTTTCTCGTCGGCTAATTCGTAACAGCACTGTATAGGTTACTAAAATAGTCATAACTTTTTACTCAGATATTGGATTGACGTGATATTTGTGGGGTTGGAAAAGTAGATTCAATTACCTTTAATTGGATAGGTTATGGATCACGTAACTCTTAATATTCTAAGAGATATGGTCGTTTAAAGTTGACCCAAGCAGAATCTTACATCAAAACTTAATGAAACCTCAAGAACACTTATCAAGAACTCTAATCTTTAAATTTCAAGAACGAAATTACGCTGAATAAATCATGATTGGCGTGTGGGTGAAAGAACCCAACACTATGGAAGCTTACATACCTCTTAGGGATTAAACCCATGGCGAAAATCCGCAACAAGATGCAAGAATCTCGACGAACGCTTTCATCTTTTCTCTTTTCTCCTCTTTTCTCTTCTTCTTTTCTCTTCTTGAATTCTCAACTAAAACCCTAGGTGTATTTTAGGATTATAAAACTGAACCTAATAGGATTAGTCCCTTAAAATATTACTAAAAATGAATTAAATCTGATTGGATAAGGAAAAGACCAAAATATCCCTCTTTATTTTCGGCTAACTTTCCTTAACTGGACAGCCTATCTTCAAAAAGTCATATCTCACTCATCCTACTTCGAAACTTAGCAAACTCAGCGGCGTTAGAAAGATAAATTAAAGATCTTTGCTATGGTATCTAGTAGCACACCTAATTCATCCTGAGCTACGAATTATGGTCGTTTGAAGTCGACCCAAAACTCATACTTAAGCATAACTTGCAAAATTTCAGATTTTGCTATTTCCAATTTAATTCTTTTTGAAACTCAAGGTGCTACATCTAGTGAACTTAACACTTAAGAAATTTTAAATTCCTTGGTAAAGTCTCACTCACTACGAAGAACGATTCGAGTTTTAGTTCGAAAATTTTCTGGGGTGTTACATGGAGCATCAACAGGGGCCAAAAGAGGAACCCATGACATGTCGAAGCTGGTCCCACCAGAATTCATCGGTCCAACAATAGGTTGAGGAGCATTTGATGTAGAACCTTCTTCGTGAGTTTTTGCTTTGATCCTATCATTTATCAGTTTGAGGTTTTTATTGATCACATAACATAAATCGTTGAGATCATCTGGGTCCCTACTATTGGGCATCAGTTCACCATTCAACAATCCATACATCTGGTTTGTATACTCCATCTTCTTGTTTTCCTTCCTTACCTTCTCAAGTTCCTTCTCAATTTTCTCGATCCTTTTCTCGATTATCTTTTCGTGTGTTTTCATGTTTTTTGATTCCTTCTTCTCTGGAAGATCGATAAACTTTGTAAACATACCGGTAACAGCTTCATGATTTGGAAACACCTCAGGTTCATTGTGGTAAGGGCTATTGACTAAGGTAGCCAATTCAACATCGCAAAGGGTGTTGAGTTCACGAGTCTTGGTTAAAAATCCCTTTTGTCGTTTTCTATATGAGACTCTCCTCTCAGTGCTATTTTCCATGAAAGACAACTTCACTTTCTTTCTAACCATGGCTAAAAATGTGGAGGAGGAGGGGAAATGTGTTTATTAGGATATGGGAGATGAAATGGATTTATTATTCTTATTGTTGTTGTTTGTTACGTTTCTTTGCTAAGAATTGTCATCTATTTATAGGGTACAAATAAATTTTTAAATAATTTGAATTAGAGAACACTTAGTTGTCATGGGTACTATTTTGGCATAAAAATAAATGAGGGTAGATTTGATACCAAATTAGATTCCATCATCTTGAGATTAATATAGTTATGACTCTAGTCTTATGTTGAACAAATCTTTTTGAGTCAAAATTTTCTTATTAGGAAAATAATTTAATTGATTTAGATTTAAGTAAGTAATATCTATAAAAACAACTGACTATAGAGTTTTAACAAATGTTTTTTTAAAGAAAGATTGAAATTTTTTATATTTTAATTTATGAATGTAAATGGATAAATTTTGAAACAAGTGAAAATTTGAAATATATTGCCAAAAAAATTGAAATATTAATTTTAAATTTTTTTTGAATAATATAATAAAAATTAATTTCATTATTAGTAAAATTGAAATATTTATTGAATATTAAATGAAGATATGTGTATGATTATTGCCATTGCAATGCTTATAAAAGCATATTATAATTTTTTCCAATTTTGGAAGAAATCATATTTAGTAGAAATTTTATATTGCTTTCAATTATATTAAAAATCAAATCATGCCCTACATTAAAAAAAATTTAAATCAGTTTCAAGGAAAATTAGTACATAAATAATTGCACAAGACACTTACCAAACAAATGTGTTTACAAATATTGAGGAAATAACAAAGAATTTTGTTTCATTTTAAGAATGGTATTCAATTATATTACAATTAAAATCATTCTAAAATTTTGTTTTTGTTACATTAAAAAATTTCTAAATTAGTTTCGAGCAAAAGTAATGCATAAAATAATTGCACAAAGCACTTACCAAACTAATGTGATTACACATATTGACGAAAGAAAAGTGAATTTTGTTTCATTTTAAGAATAATATTCAATTATATTAAAAATCAAATCATGCTCAAATTTAGTTTTTGTTTCAATAAGAAAGAATTCTAAATTTGTTTAGAGCAAAAACAATACATAAATAATTGCAGAAGATACTAATCAAACTTATGTGTTTACACATATTGAGGAAATAACAGAGAATTTTGTTTCATTTTAAGAATAGAATTCAACTATATTTAAAATCAAATCATTCGCAAATTTGTTTTTGTTACATTAAAAAAAATTCCAAGTTAGTTTCGAGCAAAAGCAATACATACAAAATATTGCAATTAAAATCTAGTTGAATCTTCTATCCTTAACCATATAAGAAAAGGAAGTTAATATCTCCAAAGGTCACTCAACTTTGAAAATTTATCTACTAAATTCATTGAACTTCGTTTTGTATCAATAAAATCACTCAACTTACACATTTGTATCAATAAAATCACTCTTAAAGCTTTTTTGACTTGTCTATCATAATATACCGTTAAATGTTAATTTCGTCATCTTCTTTCTTTTTTTCTCCCACAATTCTCGTCAAAGCTAACAAACTGACTAAATGAATTAACTTTTAACAAACATAAAAATCAAAACAGGTATATTCATACTAATTAAAGACTATTCAAGTTAATAATTTGACAATATATGACAAGATCCAATGCCATCTACAAAGACCATCTCCAAGACAAGCCAAATAAAGTTCTTATTTATTATTCTTAATTTTAATCCCAATACATTTTAGCTGAACTTCACAATGTCTTTTATTTTCTTTTTTGGAACTCTTAATTATTATTTTTTAAAAAAAATCTTTATAACTAAATTAATCATAAGCAAGCAAAAAATTACTAATTCCATGAGTTGCTAGAGTGAGGTAAAGTTTAAACCAAAATACATCGTAACAAATTCACGGGATTAAGAGTGATTTTATTGATACAAAGATCAAAGTTGGGAGATTTTATTGATATAATGGTCTAAGTTGAGTGATTTCTTTTTATACAAACCAAAGTTCAATGACTTTGCTAGATAAATTCTTAAAATTTAGTGATCTTTATAAATATTAACTCTAAGAAAAAGCAAGTTGTTTTCACCATTAAACTCATTGCAAAGAGAAAAATAAAAAAATGAATTTTCTCTCCCAAAACGCATTTCCTCTCTTCCAGAAATTGGAGTGATTACACTTTATTTAAGGAGAAAAATAATTAATAATCTTGATCCTAGAAATGTTATATATGTGGGTAAAACTTCTTCTTTTCTTTTTCTGTTTTTGGTTTTCGTTTTCATATACATATATTTTTTAAAATGTTATCCGAGGAAAACAACTTTTTTAAAAGCAATTGAATATAACGAAGAAACAAGTACGCCCTTCAATAGTTAAACCACATAAAGAAAAAATCTTAGTTGAGCGAAGAAATTTCAACCTGCCTAGCAATATTTGGATTAAATATCTTCTTTAATTTCTCAAGAAAATAATAACTTCTCCCCTAAACATTCATTCATCATCATTTTGTTTTTATTTTTCCATCATGATTATAAATTTTGGAAACAATACAACTCGATTAAGGATGTTAAAATCAAAACATAAATGACGGCAAGTAATGTATTAAGTGCTTGTTATAATGTTCTCATACTTTACTTAACCACACAAAAAGTACACTACCTCAAAAATGATCTTCAGAGGCAATGAATTAAGGATAATAACTCAATTACTGTTATGTATGTATTTTTAGTGGCAATGAGCACACTTTGTAGATGTCCCTAAAGGCTTTAGTGACATTGAATTTGATGGCTCTGAACTATTGTCATGATTAGAAATTTATTTTGATACTGAAGTGCAAACATATCTACTTATAATTAAACTCTTACTAGCAAGATTAGATCAAAGGAGATGACAATTATTGGATTGATCAAGGAGGTTCTATTGCCTGATAAATTCGATACATAAAAAGTATTTTCTTAGAGTAATTATGAAGAATCTCTTTAATTAACCTTCTGTGTGAAAAAACTAGACAAAGATTATTCAGTAAGTAAAATAAATTACAGCCTTTTTGACAAAGCAAGAAATTAAAGTAGGTAGTATAAATATACTCGAATAAGATGGATCCTAACAGACTTATAAAACAGTATAAATAGTAGACATTGATCATATATCCTTATAAGTTGTTGTGGTGGTGGTGATGTGGATATTGTACATTAATGTCGAATGATGTATCATCAAGTAAAGTCATTATCTCATCATCATTCAAACCCAGCAACTCAGAAAATGAAGGACTCTGTGGAATGCCTAATGAGCCATCAATATTGTTATCCATTGGCACTGATGCACTCATGGAGGGGATATTCATCAAAGGTTCTATTTGTGGTGCCGTTGAAGGAAACACTAAATTAGACATTGGAAGAGTAATCATCGGTGAAAGCATTGGATAAGCCATTGTTGTTGGAAGGATTGGATAGGCCATTTCAGGATACCTTTATGAAGATAACAAAGAAGGAACCTGTGAAAGATCCACAAGTGGAACCATTTGAGGAGGAGTCCTCAAAGGGGACATGAATTGAGGTATTTGAGCAGGAGCGTTTGAAGGAACCATTAATAGAGCAGTCAGAGGAAGAGTTGCATCAGGAACCAAATTAAGAGGAGCCCTTGGCCTCTTGAAGTTGGTCCCACTAGGTATATTAGATGAAACCAGAAGAGGAATCTCGGATAGTACTGGAACATCAACAGGGGTCAAAAGAGGAGCCCATGACATGTCAAAGTTGGTCACACCAGAATCCATCGGTCCAGCAATAGGTTGAGGAGCATTTGATGTAGAACCTTCTTCGTGAGTTTTTGCTTTGATCCCATCATTTATCAGTTTGAGGTTTTTATTGATCACATAACAGAGATCGTTGAGATCTTCTGGGTGGCAACTATTGGGCATCTCGGGCCGGATTCACTAACCTAACTCACCCTTAAGGAGGCTTTTCCATAGTTGGGTGTCTGCTTTACTGTGATTTACGAAGGCTAGACAAGTGGTACACTTCACACCAACCCAATCTTGAGTCGATGTCCACTATGAAGATCTGTACGAAAGTTTTTATGTCGCCCGACTGGGGCGAATAGCCCAGCGACTCCAAACACAATATCTTAAGTGCCTCTTCACCTTTCGACAATCCATACATCTGGTTTGTATACTCCATTTTCTTGTTTTCCTTCCTTACCTTCTCAATTTTCTCGATCCTTTTCTTGGTTCTCTTTTCGTGTGTTTTCATTATCTTTTATTTCTTCTCCTCTGGAAGATCGATAAATTTGTAAACGTGCCGGTAGCATCTTCATGATTTGGAAACATCTCAGCTTCATTGTGGTAAGGGCTATTGACTAAGGTAGCCAATTCAACATCGCAAAGGGTGTTGAGTTCACGAGCCTTGGTTAAAAATCCCTTTTGTCGTTTTCTATATGAGACTCTCCTCTCAGTGCTATTTTCCATGAAAGACAACTTCACTTTCTTTCTAACCATGGCTATAAATGAGAAAGAGGAGGAGAAATGTGTTTATTAGGATATGAGGGATGAAATGGATTTATTATTCTTATTGTTGTTGTGTGTTACATTTCTTTGCTTAGAATTGTCTTCTATTTATAGGGTACAAATAAATTTTTAAATAATTTGAATTAGAGAACACTTAGTTGCCATGGGTACTATTTTGGCATAAAAATAAATGAGGGTAGATTTGATACCAAATTAGATTACATCATTTTGAGATTAATACAGTTAATACTGTAGTCTTATGTTGAACAAATCTTTTTGAGTCAAAATTTTCTTATTAGGAAAATAATTTAATTGATTTAGATTTAAGTAAGTATTATCTATAAAAACAACTGACCATAGAGTATTAACAAATATTTTTTTAAAGAAAGATTGAAAATTTATATATTTTTATTTATGAATGTAAAAGGATAAATTTTGAAACAAGTGAAAATTTGAAATATTGGCCAAAAAAATTGAAATATTAATTTTAAATTTTTTTGAATAATATAATAAAAATTAATTTCATTATTAATAAAATTGAAATATTTATTGAATATGAAATGAAGATATGTGTATGATTATTTCCATTGCAATGCTTATAAAAGCATATTATAATTTTTTCCAATTTTGGAAGAAACCATATTTAGTAGAAATTTTATATTGCTTTCAATTATATTAAAAATCATATCATGCTCAAATTTTAATTTTGTTACAATAAAAAAATTTTAAATCTGTTTCAAGGCAAATTACTACATAAATAATTGCACAAGACACTTACCAAACTAATGTGTTTACACATATTGAGGAAATAACAAAGAATTTTGTTTCATTTTAAGACTAGTATTCAATTATATTAAAATTCAAATCATTCTCAAATTTTGTATTTGGTACATTAAAAAATTTCTCAATTAGTTTCGAGCAAAAGCAAAACATAAAATAATTGTACAAAGCACTTACCTAACTAATGTGATTACACATATTGAGGAAAGATAAGTGAATCTTGTTTCATTTTAAGAATAATATTCAATTATATTAAAAATCAAATCTTTCTCAAATTAAGTTTTTGTTTCATTAAGAAAGAATTCTAAATTTGTTTCGAGCAAAAACAATACATAAATAATTGCACAAGATACTTATCAAACTTATGTGTTTACACATAACGAGGAAATAAAAGAGAATTTTGTTTCATTTTAAGAATAGTATTCAACAATATATAAAATCAAATCATTCTCAAATTTTATTTTGTTGCATTAAAAAAAATTCCAAGTTAGTTTCGAGAAAAAGAATTACATACAAAATATCACAATTAAAATCTAGTTGAATCATCTATCCTTAACCATATACCATATCTTCATAGGTCACTCAACTTTGAAAATTTATCTAGTAAAATCATTAAATTTTGTTTTGTATCAATAAAATCACTCAACTTACACAATTGTATCAATAAAATCACTCTTAATGCTTTTTTGACTTGTCTATCATAATATACCGTTTATGGGGTTTTAAAAGGTGTGAATGAAAAATGAAGAGTTGCAACTTTTATGAAGAGTTGTGACTTTGATGAAAAGTTGCGACTTTTACGAAGAATTGTGACTTTCATGAAATGTTGCGACTTTTATGAAAAAGTTATGACTTTTATGAGATGTTGTGACTTTTATGAAAGGTGGTGACCTTTTCGAAAGATTGTGACTTTTCAAAGGTTTGTGACTTTTCCGGTAAGGCACAATAAGAACCTTTCACACTACCCTCTGTTTTCTATAAATTGAGGGATTTCCTCTCATTTTAACTATAGAATTTCTGAACTTCTTCTTCTACTACTAAATCTAGTATTCTAAGTGTACTTTACTGTTGTTGAGTGGCTCGCTGACACCAGCGTTTTGGGTATCAATACACTGGTGATTGAGATCATTCTATCCTGGGAGGACATATTCCAAATCAAACCTCGGTTACTAGAGGGGAATAATTTCCTTAAGGGGATACTGTGCATTCAGTGGGCTTAAGGAAATTATTATACTGTTGGTATTTCTTGTATTCTACTGATTGAGAGAAAAAGATCATGGAAGTAGAAGTTTAAGGCATTACTTCTCCATAATTTGACACTAGGTAACCTTCTTATTATTTATCTAAGGAGGAAAATAGTTTCTAAGAGTTAACAATTTTGATTTTTTATCATGTGTATCTTTGGACAAAGATCTGCAAATATTTGTTGTGGAATGAATTTTTCTTGGCAAATAGTATTGCCTTTAAAATTCTTTAGTTTGCAAAATGAGAGATGCACATTTTTGTTTGATAAAATAGTATGTCAAAATGTTATAGTTGGAAGACTATTTGAAAAGAAAAACATTTCTATGTGATAAAGAATATGTTTAATTCTGTTTAGAGACTAAAAAAAAAAAAAAAAAACTTTTGTAGTTTTGTACTCCATGTGAAATTTGATTGTGTCTGATTTTTGTAGGCTAAAATCTTTTGTAGTTTATTACTCTGATAAATCAGACTATGCAACTGGTTTGAAAAATTATGAAAACTTCACATAATAAGTCTATGTTGTACTTTTGACTTTCTATAAACTCACTGTTATATAGAAACAAATTGTACAAATTTTTTTGTCTTTATTGTTAGTATTCTAAGTACTAAGTTGTATGTCTATTTGTGATAGATGAAAAAATACCAGTGACTTAGAGTTTGTGATTTTGTGCCTCTATGAATGAACTTTGACACTATGTAAATATTGTCAAAGAGAATTGAAGCAATATAATTCTTTTGTAGAATAATATTTCCAAAAGAGGTTTCATAGTGCCAATGACATTTTGATGGTCTGGAAAAATATGTGAAAAAACCATTTTCAAATACTTGAAAAATATTTTTGAGATCACATTTAAAATGTGGGGGTTCTTTGCTTATGATAAAGATAAAATTAGACTTGGTGTCTAATTTAATTTTGGAGCAAAAGATATGAAATTCAATGGTACTTTTGTATTATGTTAGACCCACAAAATTCTTGGAGTATATTCGGTATTGTGGTTGAGTTTCTCTATTACTAGTATATGATGTGACTAGTATGAAACTACCAAATTATATATATACTTGTTCAAAATAAAAGTGTTCTTTTATGAAAAAGTGTCACTTAAAATGTTGTGATTTTTCATGAAAATATGTCTATTATAATAAAAGTATTTGCATAGACATGAATATTGGTGAATAATTATTCGTTATGTTTTGTAAAAGAAACATTTGGATTATATTGCCTTTATTGGACCTGATGAAACTTTGTTCACGGGTAGTTCTATAACAATCAAATTGAAAGTTATGGAAAGGTCCTGCTGAAAAGGACATTTGACAAGGTGATGACTCTAAACAATGTTTGTGTCATACAAAATTGTAAGAAATAGGAACAAATATCTGTGAGAAAAAGCTACCTCGCGGAGAGCTTTTCAAACTCAATATTTTTATTTGTTCTTACTTGCTTGAGTCAAACTGTTTGTGACATGAATACTTGGGACATGTCAATTACAAAACCTTGTAAGGAAAATTGATCAACTTAGAGGTTTTGTCTAACTTTGAGTGCAATAAATAAATAAAAAAAAATGTCAAGTTTGTGTGAAATCTAAGTATGCTGAGCATTCTTATAAATCTGTTGAAAGGAATTCTAATCCCTTAGAATTGATTTACATTGACATTTGTGATATGAAGTCAACACCATCTCATGGTAGAAAAAAGTATTTCGTAACTTTCATTGACAATTGCATTAGAAATGACTATGTCTATTTGCTGAATGGTAAGGATGAAGCAATAGAAACGTCTAGACAATATAATATTGAAGTTGAAAATCAGTTGGGAAAAAGATAAGAAGTAATAGGGATGGAGAGTATAAATCTCATTTTGCAGAAATATGTTTGTAAAGTGGAATTATCCATCAAACTGCTGCCCTATTCACCTCAATCTAAAGGAAAAAAAAAACTTAACTTTGAAGGAAATGGTCAATGCATTACTTATGAGTTCTGGTTTACCACAAAACTTGTGTGGAGGAACTATCCTTACTTCAAAAGGGAACAACAAAAAGTTTTGCCTTTTCATAAAGAAAGCAATAAAAAGTTTTATTTTTCCAGGACACAATCTATTCCATATGAGAAATGGAAATGAAGGAAATCCAACTTGAAATATTTCAAAGTGTGGGGGTGTCTAGCCAAAGTCCAAGTTCCTATTTCTAAAAGGATTAAAATAGGACCTAAGACAGTGGACTGTAATATTAGACTTGAGTAGTCTAGTGAAAGGTCTAAACGACCTTGGAAAGAATAAAAGGATAATGTACTTAATAAAGATATTCCGAGGTATAGTCAATGTCAAAGGACATCTACTTTCTTCGAATATGATTTTGTAACATTTCTTGTGTCTTCTGTAGACTCATCCTTTTGGACAGATGGTGTTAATAGTGAGATTGGTTCAATCTTGAGCAATCCTATTGGAAGTTGGTTGATCTTCCCCCAGGAAATAAACTTTTGGGTTCAAAGTGAATCCTCAAAAGGAAAATGAAAGTCGATGGAATTGTTGACAGATATAAAGCAAGACAAAAAACAAGGTCTTGATCTTTTCGACACATACTCGCCAGTAACTAGAATTACATTCATTTGGATGTTAATTTTGTTAGTTGTGGTATATGACCTCCAAATTCATCAAATGAATGTGAAAACAACTCTCTTAAATGGAGAATTGGAGGAAGAAATTTACATGGAACAACCCGAGGGTTTTGTGGTTCCTGGTAAAGAAAAGAAAGTGTGCGAACTTGTTAAGTTATTTTATGGACTAAAACAAGCGCCCAAACAATGACATAAGATATTTGACCAAACTATGTTGGTAAATGGATTTAAGAATGATGGAAGTGATAAATGTGTTTACATTAAAATCACTAGGTCATTGTTTGTTTGTATAATTGGTGATATGTTGATCATCAATAGAGACACTAATGACATAAATGCTACTAAACGTATGTTAGAAAAGCAAGTTTGGAATGAAAAATCTTGAAGTTGCTGATGCGATCTTAGGTATAAGAATCCTTAGAACTCCAAGATGTTTAGCATTGTCACGGTCTCATTACATTGAAAAAGTACTTGACTAGTTCAAATATTTGGATTTTAATATTGTCAAGACTCCAATAATGTGAGCTTTACACTTCAAAAGAATGAAGGTGAAAGTGACTCACAATTGGATTATACTAGAGTATTGGGAAGTATGATGTATATCAAAAAGTGTACGCGATCAGATATAGCCTGTGCTATTAATAAACTGAGTCGGTTCACAAATAATCCCAATTAAACTCATTGGATGAAAATGAAAAGAGTTTTGGAGTATTTAAAACATACTCAAAACTATGTCTTGCATTATACAAATATCATACAGTATTGAAAGGATATAGTGATGTAAATTGGATCACCGGGATCAAATAGAGTAAAATCCACGAGTGGATATGTATTTACTCTTGGTGGAGGAGCAGTCTCTTGGAAATTTTCCAAAAAGACATGTATTGCTAGCTCTACAATGATCTCTGAGCTAGGTGCTCTAGATAAGGTTGGTGAACAAGTTGAAAGACTCCGGAATTTCTTGATAGATATTCTTTTTGGCCCAAACCTTTGGCATCAGTATGCATACACTTTGATAGTCAAGATGCAATAGGTAAGGCATGGAGCATGATGTATAACGGAATGTCTCGTCATATAAGACATAGACATGATACCGTTAGAAAACTACTCTCTAGTGGAATTATCACAATTGACTATGTAAAGTCAAAGGATAATGTGTCGGATCCACTTACAAAAAGGCCTAACTAGAGAGAAAGTTGAAAGATCATCTAAGGGAATGGATTTACGGCTTAGGACAAGTCATCATGGCGGTAACTCTATCTAGCAGACTGGAGATCCCAAGAGCTAGATTCAAGGAGAAAAACAAAGTTGTGACTGACGGTTCGGCATTGTCAACAAACTCAATCCATTCTCATGATGAAGACAATGCTCAGGAACAAGGATACAACATTAAGGCTTGTTAATGAGTTAATAAAGCTTAATGTTTTTAATGATTTGCTAAGTTTGGCAGATTTGACCAAATAGTGTATCTACGCGATAACACGGTTAGAAATCACCTATGTGGGTGTGAAGTGTAAGCCGCTTCAAAGAGAATTATTGTCAAAAGCCTATTCTCTATACACTCATGAAACCAGGAGGTGTTCATGGCTGAAACGAACACAACCGTAAGAACCATAAACGGTAAAGGGTTAATTGTGTGACATATGGTTGTCTAGGTATACACCAAAGCTCGACGGTTCAAAGATATCGCATCTACCGATTGACCGAGTATATCCGACATATGTTCACTACGGAAAGTCCAAGGGGAAACCTACTTATCCAGATGCAATTAATTCTTGCTTGTAAAGTACACATATTTGTCCGTTTCTTTGTCTTGGAGTCATTCCCCATTCATGCGGGGGATTGTTGGGTTTTTTAAAGGTGTGAATGGAAAATGAAGAGTTGCGACTTTTATGAAGAGTTGTGACTTTAATGAAGAGTTGCGACTTTTATGAAGAGTTGTGACTTTGATGAAAAGTTGCGACTTTTATGAAGAGTTGTGACTTTTATGAAAAGTTGCGACTTTTATGAAAAGTTGTGACTTTTATGAAAGGTGGTGACCTTTCCGAAAGATTGTGACTTTTCCAAAGGTTTGTGACCTTTCCGGTAAGGCACATTAAGAACCTTTTCACACTACCCTTTGTTTTCTATAAATTGAGGGATTTCCTCTCATTTTATGAACGAATTTTCTGAACTTCTTCTTCTACTACTAAATCTAGTATTCTAAGTGTACTTTACTGCTGTTGAGTGGCTCGCTGACACCAGCGTTTTGGGTATCAATACACTGGTGATTGAGATCATTCTATCCTGGGAGGACATATTCCAAATCAAACCTCGGATACTAGAGGGGAATAATTTCCTTAAGGGGACACTGTGCATTCAGTGGGCTTGATCTTCTTTCTGTTTTTCCAGATTCTGGTATGTGTTACAGATTTTAGATTTGTGAATTAATTTATGTTCTTTTGTTCTTCACTGGTTCATTAAACTTTGGCAACTTCGTGTTTCTACAAAGTTTGTTGGAATCAGTAAGATTCTTTAAGCACAGATTGACAACAATTCTTCTTTAAGAAAAAATATTTCGTATATTTTTCCTAATTTGTTTCTGATTCTAGTTTCTCTACTAGTTTTAATTTTCTAGTTGTGAAAATGTTCTTAAACTTTATTGTGTCTTACTAAGTTCTTCATAGTTTTGTTCTAAGTATCTTAGGAATACAAGATGAACAACACCGTTAAATGTGAATTATGTCATCTTCTTTCTTTTTTTCTCCCACAATTCTCGTCAAAGCTAACGAACTGACTAAATGAATTAACTTTTAACAAACATAAAAATCAAAACAGGTATATTCATACTAATTAAAGACTATTCAAGTTAATAATTTGACAATCTATGACAAGATCCCATGTCATCTACAAAGAGCATCTCCAAGACAAGCCAAATAAAGTTCTTATATATTATTCTTAATTTTAATCCCAATACATTTTAGCTGAACTTCACAATATCTTTTCTTTTCTTTTTTGGAGCTCTAAATTATTATTTTTTTAAAAAAAACTCTTTATAACTAAATTAATCATAAGCAAACAAAAAAGTACTAATTCCATGAGTTGCTAGAGTGAGGTAAAGTTTAAAACCAAAATATATCGTAACAAATTCACGGGATTAAGAGTGATTTTATTGATACAAAGATCAAAGTTGAGAGATTTTATTGATATAAAGGTCTAAGTTGAGTGATTTTTTTTTATACAAAACAAAGTTCAATGACTTTGCTAGATAAATTCTTAAAATTTAGTGATCTTTAGAAATATTAACTCTAAGAAAAAGCAAGTTGTTTTCACCACTGAACTCATTGCAAAGAGAAAAATAAAAAACTGAATTTTCTCTCCCAAATCGCATTTCCTCTCTTCCAGAAATTGGAGTGATTACACTTTATTTAAGGAGGAAAATAATTAATAATCTTGATCCAAGAAATGTTATATATGTGGGTAAAACTTCTTCTTTTCTTTTTCTGTTTTTGGTTTTCTTTTTTCATATATATATATATGTATATATTTTAAAATGTTATCCAAGGAAAACAACGTTTTTTTAAAGAACTTGAATATAACGAAGAAACAAGTGCACCCTTCAATAGTTAAACTACGTAAAGAAAAAATCTTAGCTGAGCGAAAAATTTTTAACCTGCCTAGCAATATTTGGATTAAATATCATCTTTAATTTCTCAAGAAAATAATATCTTCTCCCCTAAATATTCATTCATCATCATTTTGTTTTTATTTTTCCATCATGATTATAACTTTTGGCAACAATACATGTCGATTAAGGATGTTAAAATCAAAACATAAATGAAGGCAAGTAATATATTAAGTGTTTGTTATAATGTTCTCATACTTTAATTAACCACACAAAAAGTACACTACATCAAAAATGATCTTTACAGGCAACGAATTAACGATAATAACTCAAGTATCACTATGTATGTATTTTTAGTGGCAATGAGCACACTTTGTAGATGTTCCTAAAGGCTTTAGCAACATTGGATTTGATGGCTCTGAACTATTGTCATGCTTAAAAAATTATTTTGAAACTGAAGTGCAGACATATCTACTTATAATTAAACTCTTACTAGCAAGATTAGATCAAAGGAGATGACAATAATTGAATTGATCAAGGTGGTTCTATTGCCTGATAAATGAGATATATAAAAATTATTTTCTTAGAGTATATATGAGGAATAACTTTTATTAACCTTCTATATGAAAAAACTAGACAAAGCATATTCAGTAAGCAAAATAAATTACAACGTTTCTGATAAAGCAAAAAATTGAAGTTGGAAGTATAAATATACTCGAATAAGATGGATCCTAACAGACTTATAAAACAGTATAAATAGTAGACATAGATCATATATCCTTATAAGTTGTTGTGGTGGTGGTGATTTGGATCTTGTACATTAATGTCGAATGATGTATCATCAAGTAAAGTCATTATCTCATCATCTTTCAAACTCAGCAACTCAGAAAATGAAGGACTCTGTGGAATGCCTAATGAGCCATCAACATTGTTATCCATTGGCACTGATGCACTCATGGAGGGGATATTCATCAAAGGGTCTATTTGTGGTGCCGTTGGAGGAAACACTAAATTAGACATTGGAGGAGTAATCATCGGTGAAGGCATTGGATAAGCCATTGTTGTTGGGAGGATTGGATAGGCCATTTCAGGATACCTTTGTGAAGATAACAAAGAAGGAACCTGTGAAAGATCCACAAGTGGAACCATTTGAGGAGGAGTCCTCAAAGGGGACATGAATTGAGGTATTTGAGCAAGAGCGTTTGAAGGAACCATTAATGGAGCCGTCAGAGGAAGAGTTACATCAGCAACCAAATTAAGAGGAGCCCTTGGCCTCTCGAAGTTGGTCCCACTAGGTATAGTAAATGAAACCAAAAGAGGAATCTCGGATAGTACTAGAGCATCAATAGGGGCCAAAAGAGGAGCCCATGACTTGTCGAAGTTGGTCCCACCAGAATCCATCGGTCCAACAATTGGTGGAGGAGCATTTGATGTAGAACCTTCTTTGTGAGTTTTTGCTTTGATCCCATCATTTATCAGTTTGAGGTTTTTATTGATCACATAACATAGATCATTGAGATCTTCTAGGTGTCTACTATTGGGCATCTCTTCACCATTCAACATTCTGTACATCTGGATTGTATACACCATTTTTTTATTTTGCTTCCTTACCTTCTCAAGTTCCTTCTCAATTTTTTCGATCCTTTTCTCGGTTATCTTTTCGTGTGTTTTCATGTATTTTTTATGTCTTTTCCTTTGGAAGATCGATAAACTTTGTAAATATGCCGGTAGCAGCTTCATGATTTGGAAGCACCTAAGGTTCATTGTGGTAAGGGCTATTGACTAAGGTAGCCAATTCAACATTGCAAAGGGTGTTGAGTTCATGAGCCTTGGTTTAAAATCCCTTTTGTCGTTTTCTATATGAGACTCTCCTCTCAGTGCTATTTTCTTTGAAAGACAACTTCACTTTCTTTCTAACCATGGCTAAAAATGAGAAAGAGGAGGGGAAATATGTTTATTAGGATATGGGAGATGAAATGGATTTATTATTCTTATTGTTGTTGTGTGTTACGTTTCATTGCTAAGAATTGTCTTCTATTTATAGGGTACAAATAAATTTTTATATAATTTGAATTAGAGAACACTTAGTTGTCATGGGTACTATTTTGGCATAAAAATAAATGAGGGTAGATTTTATACCAAATTAGATTCCATCATCTTGAGATTAATATAGTTATGACTCTAGTCTTACGTTGAACAAATTTTTTTGAGTCAAAATTTTCTTGTTACGAAAATAATTTAATTGATTTAGATTTAATTAACTATTATCTATAAAAACAACTGACCATAGAGTATTAACAAATACTTTTTTAAAGAAAGATTGAAAATTTTTATATTTTAATTTATGAATGTAAAAGGATAAATATTGAAACAAGTGAAAATTTGAAATATTGGCCAAAAAAATTGAAATATTAATTTTAAAAATATTTGAATAGTATAATAAAAATTAATTTCATTATTAATAAAATTCAAATATTTATTGAATATCAAATGAAGATATGTGTATGATTATTGCCATTGCAATGCTTATAAAAGCATATTAGTTTTTTTCCAATTTTGGAAGAAACCATATTTAGTAGAAATTTTATATTGCTTTCCATTATATTAAAAATCAAATCATACTTAAATTTTAATATTGTTACATTAAAAAATTTTTAAATCAGTTTCAAGGCAAATTAGCACATAAATAATTGCACAAGATACTTACCATACTAATGTGTTTACACATATTGAGGAAATAACAAAGAATTTTGTTTCATTTTAAGACTAGTATTCAATTATATTAAAATTCAAATCATTCTCAAATTTTGTTTTTGTTACATTAAAAAATTTCTAAATTAGTTTCGAAAAAAAGCAATACATATAATAATTGCACAAAGCACTTACCAAACTAATGTGATTACACATATTGAGGAAAGATAAGTGAATTTTGTTTCATTTTAAGAATAATATTTAATTATATTTAAAATCAAATAATGCTCAAATTTAGTTTTTGTTTCATTAAGAAAGAATTCTAAATTTTTTTCGATCAAAAACATTACATAAATAATTGCACAAGATACTTATCAAACTTATATGTTTATACAAATTGAGGAAATACAAGAGAATTTTGTTTCATTTTAAGAGTAGTATTCAATTATATTTAAAATCAAATCATTCTCAAATTTGATTTTGTTACATTAAAAAAAATTCCAAGTTAGTTTCGAGCGAAAGCAATACATACAAAATATCACAATTAAAATCTTGTTGAATCTTCTATCCTTAACCATATACGAAAAGGAAGTTAATATCTCCAAAGGTCACTTAACTTTGAAAATTTATCTAAAAAAATCATTAAACTTTGTTGTGTATCAATAAAATCACTCAACCTACACATCTGTATCAATAAAATCACTCTTAATGCTTTTTTGACTTGTCTATCACAATATACCATTAAATGTGAATTTCGTCATCTTCTTTCTTTTTTCTTCCCACAGTTCTCGTCAAAGTTAATGAACTGACTAAATGAATTAACTTTTAACAAACATAAAAATCAAAACAGTTCTATTCATACTAATTAAAGGCTATTCAAGTTAATAATTTGACAATCTATGACAAGATCCAATTCCATCAACAAATACCATATCCAAGACGAGCCAAATAAAGTTCTTACATATTATTCTTAATTTTAATCCCTAACACATTTTAGCGGAACTTCAGCATATCTTTTCTTTTCTTTTTGGGAGCTCTTAATTATTAATTATAAAAAAAAAACTCTTTATAACTAAATTAATCATAAGCAAACAATAAATTACTAATTCCATGAGTTGCTAGAGTGAGGTAAAGTTTAAACCAAAATACATCGTAATAAATTCACGGGATTAAGAGTGATTTTATTGATAGAAAGATCAAAGTTGGGAGATTTTATTGATATAACGGTCTAAGTTGAGTGATTTCTTTTTATACAAAACAAAGTTCAATGACGTTGCAAGATAAATTCTTAAAATTTAGTGAGCTTTAGAAATATTAACTCTAAGAAAAAGTAAGCTGTTTTCACCACTGAACTCATTGCAAAGAGAAAAATAAAAAATGAATTTTCTTTCCCAAATCCCATTTCCTTTCTTCCAGAAATTGGAGTGATTACACTTTATTTAAGGAGGAAAATAATTAATAATCTTGATCCAAGAAATGTTATATATATGGGTAAAACTACTTCTTTTCTTTTTCTGTTTTTGGTTTTCGTTTTCATATATATATATATATATATATATATATATATATATATATATATATATTTTAAAATGTTATTCTAGGAAAACAACGTTTTTTTAAAGCACTTGAATATAACGAAGAAACATGTACGCCCTTCAATAGTTAAAACACATAAAAATAAAATCTTAGTTGAGCGAGAAAATTTCAACCTGCCTAGCAATATTTGGATTAAATATCTTCTTTAACTTCTCAAGAAAATAATATCTTCTACCCTAAACATTCATTCATCATCATTTTGTTTTTATTTTTCCATCATGATTATAAATTTTGGCAACAATATAACTCGATTAAGGCTGTTAAAATCAAAACATAAATGAAGGCAAGTAATATATTAAATGTTTGTTATAATGTTCTCATACTTTAATTAACCACACAAAGAGTACACTACATCAAAAATGATCTTTAGAGGCAATACATTAACGATAATAACTCAATTACCGCTATGTATGTATTTATAGTGGCAATGAGCACACTTTGTAGATGTCCCTAAAGGCTTTAGCGACATTGGATTTGATGGCTCTGAACTATTGTCATGCTTAGAAATTTATATTGAAACTGAAGTGCAGACATAGCTACTTATAATTAAACACTTATTAGCAAGATTAGATCAAAGGAGATGACAATAATTGGATTGATCAAGGAGGCTCTATTGCCTAATAAATTCGATACACAAAAAGTATTTTCTTAGAGTAAATATGAAGAATAAGTTTAATTAACCTTCTATGTGAAAAAACTAGACAAAGCTTATTCAGTAAGCAAAATAAATTACAGCCTTTTTGACAAAGCAAGAAATTAAAGTTGGAAGTATAAATATACTCGAATAAGATGGATCCTAACAGATTTATAAAACAACATAAATAGTAGACATTGATCATATATCCTTATAAGTTGTTGTGGTGGTGGAGATTTGGATCTTGTACATTAATGTCGAATGATGTATCATCAAGTAAAGTCATTATCTCATCATCATTCAAACTCAGCAACTCAGAAAATGTAGGACTCTGTGGAATGCCTAATGAGCCATCAACATTGTTATCCATTGGCACTGATGCACTAATGGAGGGGATATTCATCAAAGGGTCTATTTATGGTGACGTTGGAGCAAACACTAAATTAGACAATGGAGGAGTAATCATCGGTGAAGGCATTGGATAAGCCATTGTTGTTGGAAGGATTGGATAGGCCATTTCAGGATACCTTTGTGAAGATAACAAAGAAGGAACCTGTGAAAGATCCACAAGTGGAACCATTTGAGGAAGAGTCCTCAAAGGGGACATGAATTGAGGTATTTGAGCAGGAGCGTTTGAAGGAACCATTAATGGAGCCGTCAGAGGAAGAGTTACATCAGCAACCAAATTAAGAGGAGCCCTTCGCCTCTCGAAGTTGGTCCGACTAAGTACAGTAGATGAAACCAAAAGAGGAATCTCAGATAGTACTGGAGCATCAATAGGGGTCAAAAGAGGAGCCCATGACATGTCGAAGCTGGTCCCACCAGAATCCATCGGTCCAACAATAGGTTGAGGAGCATTTGATGTAGAACCTTCTTCCTGAGTTTTTGCTTTGATCCCATCATTTATCAGTTTGAGGTTTTTATTGATCACATAACAGAGATCGTTGAGATCTTTTGGGTGCCTACTATTGAGCATCTCTTCACCATTCAACAATCCATACATCTGGTTTGTATACTCCATTTTCTTGTTTTCCTTCCTTACCTTCTCAAGTTCCTTCTCAATTTTCTCGATCCTTTTCTTGGTTATCTTTTCGTGTGTTTTCATGTTTTTTGATTTCTTCTCCTCTGGAAGATTGATAAACTTTGTAAACATGCCGGTAGCAGCTTCATGATTTGGAAACACCTCAGGTTCATTGTGGTAAGGGCTATTGACTAAGGTAGCCAATTCAACATCGCAAAGGGTGTTGAGTTCATGAGCCTTGGTTAAAAATCCCTTTTGTCGTTTTCTTTATGAGACTCTCCTCTCTGTGCTATTTTCCATGAAAGCCAGCTTCACTTTCTTTCTAACCATGGTTAAAAATGAGAAAGAGGAGGAGAAATGTGTTTATTAGGATATGGGGGATGGAAATGATTTATTATTCTTATTGTTGTTGTGTGTTACGTTTCTTTGCTAAGAATTGTTTTCTATTTATAGGGTACAAATAAATTTTTAAATAATTTGAATTAGAGAACACTTAGTTGTCATGGGTACTATTTTGGCATAAAAATAAATGAGGGTAGATTTGATACCAAATTAGATTCCATCATCTTGAGATTAATATAGTTATGGCTCTAGTCTTACGTTGAACAAATCTTTTTGAGTCAAAATTTTCTTATTAGGAAAATAATTTAATTGATTTAGATTTAAGTAAGTATTATCTATAAAAACAACTGACCATAGAGTATTAACAAATGCTTTTTTAAAGAAAGATTGAAAATTTTTATATTTTAATTTATGAATGTAAAAGGATAAATTTTGAAACAAGTGAAAATTTGAAATATTGGCCAAAAAAATTGAAATATTAATTTTTAAAATATTTGAATAATATAATACAAATTAATTAAATTATTAATAAAATTCAAATATTTATTGAATATTAAATGAAGATATGTGTATGATTATTGCCATTGCAATGCTTATAAAAGCATATTATGTTTTTTTCCAATTTTGGAAGAAACCATATTTAGTAGAAATTTTATATTGCTTTCAATTATATTATAAATCAAATCATGCTCAAATTTTAATTTTGTTACATTAAAAAAAAATTTAAATCAGTTTCAAGGCAAATTAGTACATAAATAATTGCACAAGACACTTACCAAACTAATGTGTTTACAGATATTGAGGAAATAACAAAAAATTTTGTTTCATTTTATGCCTAGTATTCAATTATATTAAAATTCAAATCATTCTCAAATTCTTTCTTTGTTACATTAAAAAAATTCTAAATTAGTTTCAAGCAAAAGCAATACATAAAATAATTGCACAAAGCACTTACCAAACTAATGTGATTACACATATTGAGGAAAGATAAGTGAATTTTGTTTCATTTTAAGAATAATAATCAATTATATTAAAAATCAAATCATGTTCAAATTTAGTTTTTGTTTCATTAAGAAAGAATTCTAAATTTGTTTCGAGCAAAAACAATACATAAATAATTGCACAAGATACTTATCAAACTTATGTGTTTATACATATTGAGGAAATACAAGAGAATTTTGTTTCATTTTAAGAGTAGTATTCAACTATATTTAAATTCAAATCATTCTCAACTTTGATTTTGTTACATTAAAAAAATTCCAAGTTAGTTTTGAGGAAAAGCAATACATACAAAATATCGCAATTAAAATCTTGTTGAATCTTCTATCATTAACCATATACGAAAAGGAAGTTAATATCCCCAAATGTCACTTAACTTTGAAAATTTATCTAGTAAAATCATTAAACTTTGTTTTGTATCAATAAAATCACTCAACCTACACATTTGTATCAATAAAATCACTCAACCTACACATTTGTATCAATAAAATCACTCTTAATGCTTTTTTGACTTGTCTATCACAATATACCCTTAAATGTGAATTTCGTCATCTTCTTTCTTTTTTTCTGCCACAATTCTCTTCAAAGCTAATGAACTGATTAAATGAATTAACTTTTAACAAACATAAAAATCAAAACAGTTCTATTCATACTAATTAAAGACTATTCAAGTTAATAATTTGAAAATCTATGACAAGATCCAATTCCATCAACAAAGACCATATTCAAGACAAGCCAAATAAAGTTCTTATATATTATTCTTAGTTTTAATCCCTAAGACATTTTAGCTGAACTTCACAATATCTTTTATTTTCTTTTTGGGAGCTCTTAATTATTAATTAAAAAAAAACTCTTTATAACTAAATTAATCATAAGCAAACAAAAAATTACTAATTGCATGAGTTGTTAGAGTGAGGTAAAGTTTAAACCAAAATACATCGTAACAAATTAACGGGATTAAGGGTGATTTTATTGATACAGAGATCAAAGTTGGGAGATTTTATTGATATAAAGGTCTAAGTTGAGTGATTTCTTTTTATACAAAATAAAGTTCAATGACCTTTCAAGATAAATTCTTAAAATTTAGTGATCTTTAGAAATATTAACTCTAAGAAAAAGTAAGTTGTTTTCATCACTGAACTCATTGCAAAGAGAAAAATAAAAATTGAATTTTCTCTCCCAAATCCCATTGCCTCTCTTCCAGAAATTGGAGTGATTACACTTTATTTAAGGAGGAAAATAATTAATAATCTTGATCCAAGAAATGTTATATATGTGGGTAAAACTTCTTCTTTTCTTTTTCTGTTTTTGGTTTTCGTTTTCATATATATATAGTTTTTAAAATGTTATTCGAGGAAAACAACGTTTTTTTAAAGCACTTGAATATAACGAAGAATCATGTACATCCTTAAATTGTTAAACAACATAAAGAAAATAGCTTAGTTGAGCGAAGAAATTTCAATCTGCATAGCAATATTTAGATTAAATATCTTCTTTAATTTTTCAAGAAAATTATATCTTCTCCCCTAAATATTCATTCATCATCATTTTGTTTTTATTTTCCCATCAAGATTATAAATTTTGGCAACAATACAACTCGATTAAGGATGTTAAAATCAAAACATAAATGAAGGCAAGTAATATATTAAGTGTTTGTTATAATGTTCTCATACTTTAATTAACCACACAAAAAGTACACTACATCAAAAATGATCTTTAGAGACAATGAATTAACGATAATAATTCAATTACCGCTATATATGTATTTTTAGTGGCAATGAGCACACTTTGTAGATGTTCCTAAAGGCTTTAGCGACATTGGATTTGATGGCCCTGAACGATTGTCATGCTTAGTAATTTATTTTGAAACTGAAGTGCAGACATATCTACTTATAATTAAACTTTTACTAGCAAGATTAGATCAAAAGAGATGACAATAATTGAATTGATCAAGGAGGCTCTATTGCTTGATAAATTCGATACATAAAAAGTATTTTCTTAGAGTAAATATGAAGAATAACTTTAATTAACCTTCTATGTGAAAAAACTAGACAAAGCATATTCAGTAAGCAAAATAAATTACAGCCTTTTTGACAAAGCAAGAAATTAAAGTTGGAAGTGTAAATATACTCGAATAAGATGGATCCTAACAGACTTATAAAACAGTATAAATAGTAGACATCGATCATATATCCTTATAAGTTGTTGTGATGGTGGTGATTTGGATCTTGTACATTAATGTTGAATGATCTATCATCAAGTAAAGTCATCATGTCATCATCATTCAAACTCAGCATCTCAGAAAATGAAGGTCTCTGTGGAATGCCTAATGAGCCATCAACATTGTTATCCATTGGCACTGATGGACTAATGGAGGGGATATTCATCAAAGCGTCTATTTGTGGTGCCGTTGGAGGAACCACTAAATTAGACATTGGAGGAGTAATCATCGGTGAAGGCATTGTATAAGCCATTGTTGTTGGAAGGATTGGATAGGCCATTTCAGGATACCTTTGTGAAGATAACAACGAAGGAACCTGTGAAAGATCCACAAGTGGAACCATTTGAGAAGGAGTACTCTTCAAAGGGGACATGAATTGAGGTATTTGAGCAGGAGCGTTTGAAGGAACCATTAATGGAGCCGTCAAAGGAAGAGTTACATCAGGAACCAAATTAAGAGGAGCCCTTGGCCTCTCAAAGTTGGTCCCACTAGGTACAGTAGATGAAACCAAAAGAGGAATCTCAGATAGTACTGGAGCATCAATAGGAGCCAAAAGAGGAGCCCTTGACATGTCGAAGCTGGTCCCACCAGAATCCATCGGTCCAGCAATAGGTTGAGGAGCATTTGATGTAGAACCTTTTTCGTGAGTTTTTGCTTTGATCCCATCATTTATTAGTTTAAAGTTTTTATTGATCACATAACAGAGATAGTTGAGATCTTTTGGGTGCCTACTATTGGGCATCTCTTCACCATTCAACAATCCATACATCTGGTTTGTATACTCAATTTTCTTGTTTTCCTTCCTTACCTTCTCAAGTTCCTTCTCAATTTTCTCGATCCTTCTCTCGGTTATCTTTTCGTTTGTTTTCTTGTTTTTTGATCTCTTCTCCTCTGGAAGATTGATAAACTTTGTAAACATGCCGGTAGCAGCTTCATGATTTGGAAACACCTCAGGTTCATTGTGGTAAGGGCTATTGACTAAGGTAGCCAATTCAACATCCCAAAAGGTGTTGAGTTCACGAGCCTTGGTTAAAAATCCCTTTTGTCGTTTTCTATGTGAGACTCTCCACTTAGTGTTATTTTCCTTGAAAGCCAACTTCACTTTCTTTCTAACCATGGCTAAAAATGAGAAAGAGGAGGAGAAATGTGTTTGTTAGGATATGGGGATGAAATGAATTTATTATTCTTATTGTTGTTGTGTGTTACGTTTCTTTACTAAGAATTGTCTTCTATTTATAGGGTACAAATAAATTTTTAAATAATTTGAATTAGAGAACACTTAGTTTTCATGCGTACTATTTTGGCATAAAAATAAATGAAGGTAGATTTGATCTCAAATTAGATTCCATCATCTTGAGATTACTATAGTTATGACTCTAGTCTTTTGTTGAACAAATCTTTTTGAGTCAATTTTCTTATTAGGAAAATAGTTTAATTGATTTAGATTTAAGTAAGTGTTATCTATAAAAAAAAAAAAAACT
>NC_064282.1:49033495-49081423 GCF_019186545.1 Solanum stenotomum
CTGCTCCACTCAAATTGATGAAGTTCCTCGTGCATGGAATTTACCCGGTTAGCATCCGTCAAGGCCTCTTTGATGTTCTTTGGCTCAATGCTGGATATGAAGGCTGAAAATGCAACGAAGTTTCTTATTTGGATCTGGTCTGCATCCCAGAATTCAAAGGAGAAACAAGATTGTCAAGAGGATGAGATGATTGGTGTTTCCACCTGGACTGAGCATTAGGAGGTTGAGGCTGATCTGTATGCTATTCTTCTTCTCCCTCAGGAACATTTTCTCCAGGTTGGGAAGCATCATTTGGATCTGTATTCACAGAGGTACCAGGTCCCTCTCCAGGCTCATCATTTTCTTTTACTTCTTCTAATGACTCCTGATTAGCATATCCTAGATCTTGAGCACTTTCAATCAAAGATTCATTCACGTCATCTCTCTGAATCTGAAGGAGTTCTTCCAGTTCATTCTAGTCTCTGTGATTTAGATCTAACAAGGCACCAGCTTCATCAAAGATCACATGAATGCTTTCGTCAATGCACAAAGTTCTTTTGTTGTAAACTCTATAGGCCTTGCTGGAGAATGAGTATCCTACAAATACTCATTCGTCACTTCTAGGATCGAATTTTCCTAGATCATCCTTGCAATTGTTAAGTACAAAACACTTGCAACCAAAACCCCTTAGATAGTTC
The DNA here is from genome assembly GCF_019186545.1 of Solanum stenotomum. Classification (NCBI taxonomy): domain Eukaryota; kingdom Viridiplantae; phylum Streptophyta; class Magnoliopsida; order Solanales; family Solanaceae; genus Solanum; species Solanum stenotomum. The sequence continues at coordinate 49,034,173 of NC_064282.1, forward strand.
AGCTTGGGATTTCTGTTATACAGAAGCTCATAAGGTGTCTTGTTCAGAAAGGACCTGATCAAGCAACGGTTGGTTACATAGCAGGCAGTGTTGACTGCTTCAGTCCAAATGGATTTCGAAAGATTTGAGTCAATAAGCAAAGTTCTGGCTATGTCAACCAGAGTTCTGTTCTTCCTTTCCACAACACCATTTTGTTGAGGTGTTGTGGGAGCAAAGAAGTCATGATGAATTCCATTTTCAGCACAAAAATTGTCAAGCTTCGCATTTTCAAATTCAGCTCCATGATCGGATCTGATCCCTGCAATCTTGCAGTTTAACTTTGCTTGAATCATCTTGATGAAAGTCATTAGCACATCGTATGTTTCCTCCTTGGACCTTAGGAACATTGTCCAAGTGAACCTTGAATAATCATCAACAATCACCAAAATGTACTTCTTTCCACCCCTGCTCTGAATCCTCATAGGTCCGCATAGATCCATGTGAATAAGTTCGAGGGAACGTGAAGAACTCACTTGCTTCTTTGACTTGAAGGTGGATCTGGTTTGTTGGCCTTTGACACATGCATCGCACACCTTGTTATCACTGAATTTCATCTTTGGTAACCCACGAACTAGGTTCCTGGAGGAAAGTTTGCCCAGCAAGAGGAGCTCACATGTCCGAGCCTTCTATGCCATAGATTAGCATTTTCACTTTGAGCATTGAGACAGGTAAGATCATCTCCCTGAGCAGTATCCAGATCAGCAATGTACATGTTCTTTTGCATTCTTGCTATTAGAATTACTTCCCTTGTTACTAGATTAGTAACTATGCACTTTTCTGGTAGAAACTTCACTTCATTTCCCTTGTCACATATTTGGGATTCACTGAGAAGACTATATTTCAGTCCACTTACGTAGTACACATTTTCAATAGAGTGCTCCAACGACTTTCCAACTCTTCCAACCCTAAGAATATATCCATTCTTTCCATTTCCAAAAGAGACACTTCCGCCTTGAAGTGCCTTGAGTGATATGAAGTTATCAGTCCTTCCCGTCATATGTTTTGAACATCCACTGTCCATGAACCAGCACTGACTGCCACTTCCTACACTCACCTGCAACAAAGATCACTTGTTAGACTAGGGAACTCATTTCAGTTTGAGTCCCTAGTAAGCAGATAGAGGTGTGATAAGTGAACTTTTTGTCCAATGAGGCAGAACAGTCTTTCTCATTTTAAAGTTTTTAGCAATGAGAGCAGGTCCCTTGTTTTGAGCAATTTTTTGTGTGGTGTATGACAGAAGATTTTCTTGGGACCTTTTGAAGGCTGGCAATCCTCTTCAGATGGCCATTGCGGCCACAATGAAGACACAGCAAATTATCAGACACAGACACATATTTGTTGTGAGGATTGTAGAGGGGTAGATGCTCAAACTACCTAGCCCTTTCCCATTGTATTGGCCTTGACTCGTGATACTGAAGAGTAGCTTAGAGGAGCTTGCCCATCTCATAGACTTTTCAAGTTCTTCTTTAAGTCGAACCAGGTCCCTTTCCAACTGATTGTTTCTCTCCAAGGCCAGTGAAAGTATAGTCTCAGCACTATTCAGACGAGTTTCTAGCTCTAGTTAAAGGTTGCTAGCTTCTCCCTTTCCTCTACCACGTTTTTCGTTTACCACTTTCAGCTTTTCTTTGAGCTCTAGATTCTCAGTTTATAGAACTATCAGTTGTTCCTCCATAATAGACATATGTTCAACCAGCCCAACCTTTTCTTCATGAAATATATCTAGGCTATTGTTCATCAAGTCATTTTCAGTTGTTAACTCAGTAATAGAGTCAATCAATACAGCAGCTAGATTTCTCAATTTCTTAACAGAATAAGTGTGTAGATCTTGTTTAATGTCAGAAAGAGTTACCTCTTTCTCAGCTTTTTCATCATTAGAGTTGGCCATGAGAGAAAACATGGTGTTGAACACATTTTCATCATCCTTGACATCAAGCATTGATACGTCTTCAGGTTGTTCTGACTAATCTGAATCACTTGAGGAATCTCCCCAGACAGCAAATACCTTCTTGACAACATAATCAGAAGCTGCTCTACTTCCCTTTTTGTCAGGGATCGGGTCCCTTCTCTGTCCTTATCTCCTTCAGGTCTTGTGTTTTCAGCCTGGAATTTCCACCTTTTCGAAAGCCACCATGTTTTCTCACTATTTTTTGAAATCTCTTGGTGATATAGGCCATGTCTTATTCTTCGTTGGATGTGTTTCTTGATGCCACCTTGAGGGATAGATATTTATCCTTCTTCACTTCCTTCTTTGATTCCTCTTGATTTCTATTCATTTCATGAGTTTGAAGACTTCCGATTAGAGAATCCATTGTGAGTACCTTCAAGTCCTTCACCTCAGTGATAGCATCAACCTTGCTTGACCAGGATTTAGGAAGAACTCGAAGAATCTTCCTAACCTGTTTGCTTGTGTGAACAGGTTCTCCCAACGATCGTAACTCATTTGTGATAGAAGCAAATCTGGTACTCATTTCATGAATAGTTTCTCCCTCTTTCATAGTGAAGTTTTCATATTAGGTAGTTAACAAGACTACCTTTGATTCTTTCACCTACTCAGTACCTTCATGAGTCGTCCGGAGACAATCCCAAATCTCATTGGCGGATTCACAGGCGGAGATACAATTATATTCTTCAGCACCAATCCCACACACTAGTAACTTCTTGGCTTTGTAGCTTTTCTCGATCTTTTTTCGTTCAGCTTCATCATACTGTTGACGAGTATTTGGAATAACTCTTGTGATTTCACCTTCATTAACCTCTTTTGTGGGTATAAAAGGACCATCTAGCACAATGTCCCACAATTCACTGTCTTCAGCCATCAAGAAGTCGTGCATCCTCGTGTTCCACCAACTATAGAATTGACCATTGAAACAAGGTGCTCTTGTAGACTATTGTCCTTCTTCTAAATTAAGTGGATCAGCCATTCTACACAGGAACTCCTCTTGGTGTTAACCAAATAGAGAGAGTCCGCTCTGATACCAATTGTTAGAATATAGGCGTCCACTACGAGTCAATGGACCAGCTGGTCCCTTGACACAGTAAGAACAGTAATGCAAGCAGTAGCAATAAATAAGCAATATAGGTAAATAAACACTAGCACTTAACGTGGAAAACCCCTTGTTCTAGGGGTGGTGAAAACCACGACCTGTCCTCACAGGCTTTTCAAACCAAACTCCATTTCTTCTAAATAGAGAAACGATTCAGATTACAACAGCTTGCAACCTAGGAATTTACATCTAAATTCCTTCTCCCTAAATGTAGTAACCCCACTACAAATAGAGNTATAGGTAAATAAACACTAGCACTTAACGTGGAAAACCCCTTGTTCTAGGGGTGGTGAAAACCACGACCTGTCCTCGCAGGCTTTTCAAACCAAACTCCATTTCTTCTAAATAGAGAAACGATTCAGATTACTACAGCTTGCAACCTAGGAATTTACATCTAAATCCCTTCCCCCTAAATGTAGTAACCCTACTACAAATAGAGCAACTAAGCAATATCACTATTGCCCACTAAGTTACCAGACACAGAATAACTTAGAATTCACTAAGCAACACACGGTTGCCCACTAACCCATATAACACTAGATGACTTAGGATTTGACTAAGCAGCGACAATGTTGCCCACTAAACTAGTTAAACTCAACTGATTTAGACTTTGAACAAAACGAACAAAAGATCTAATTCCTTTATAGTTCATGATTAGATTCACAGTACTAAGCACTGAAGTAAAGACCTAAGACAACTAAGACGCAAGCTGCTCTATCTGGTCCATGTTGCTCTTTGGTAAGTACTTCTTGAGAGGAGTAGTTTTTGCTTTTTGCTCTTCAAAATCTGTGATGCAAAAACTAAGGTTGTGTCTGTGTGAAGATGTCCTTATGAGAATAGACACAACCTTCAAGACCATGCCATTGGCCGAGGTTTCTGCCACACTTGGAGACCGTGCACCAAACTTGTGTACTTTTTAGTTTCCAGCTGTCAATTGTACGGATAGGAATGACAAGGATCAGGTCCCCTTACAAGGTCCTCTGTTAGTCAAATCATCAAAACTGCAAATAACACTCTTCAACAAGCATTTTATTATAATGACTTCTTGTAGTGATCCCGAATAATAGTATTTTATTAATTGTTATTTATCTCATCGATCCTCATTTTGAAATAATGATTTTCATATTTTCAAATTCTTACGTATTTGTTTAGTATATAATATATAGGTATAATTTAATGAGATGTATATTTCTTTTTATATGAAAGTTAAGTATTATTTATTGATAGAGTTTTACTATATTATTTATATATTATTAATTACCCAAACGCCTCGATGGTCTCGAGCGAAGTAAGTTCTATTATCAAGTATCGTTGGATGCCAACAATGGTAATGAGTTACATTCCAGAAGCATTAACTTAACTTTTATGGTAAGTTTGAACCTATGGAAGATTTTATTTTAAAAGGAATATCTTATGATTGAGTCGAGTCTTATTTTACTCATTTTTATTAATAAAATGTAGAGCAGTCCTTAATACTTATTTTATTTTCGGAAAACTGATCTGGTGTGACTGATCACGATTTGTTTTTGGCTAAGAAAAGATTTACTGGATCAATTTTGTATTTTTCTCTCCTTGATTGATTACTGCTTCTAGACTATATAAATAACTCCTCTCCTCTTTATTTAGAGTGACTAATGTCACAGACTTAGACTTTCACTAATGCTCTATGTGGAAAAGTGGCTGGTCATGATACTAATCACTGAACAACAGCCCCTCAAGCTCTCTTTCTCTCTCAAAAAAATAACTGATCACTGGAAAAACAGCCCTCGAGCTCTCTTTCTCTCTAAGAAATCACTATTGTTGTTGCTGTTGGATATATACTCTGATCCAATTATTGTTATGCGCCTAACCGGTTAGTCTTCTTAAACCGTACGTTAAACGATACATTTTATAATATATGTGTTCGTTATATATACCTTGCATTAGTTGGAAAGCTCGAACGCGTTAGGCGTTTTGTGGAAATTAATCAAACAGGTATGTTTTCTTGATATGTATGTCCCATAGTTTCTTTAATTCTTCCTTGTTTTGAAGTATTTTCGAATACATGTTCATTAAAATTGAAGAATGTCTATGTTGGGTTTTTAAAAGGTGTAAATGAAAAATGACGAATTGCCTGTAACAACAGTCTACTAGTTTTGCCTGCCTTGTGTGTATTTTGTTGTTTGTTCTTACACTCAAGAGTTTAATGTTTATAATAGCTGATTAATATTACTTAGGTCAATGTGCTGCTTCCTGTAACATGCATGTTCTAGTAATATCTCCTGACCTATAGTTAGTGGGAAAGTAAAAGGGATTAAGATGTCTAATTTCAATTTTTTAACTAAGCCGATGTGTCTCTGGGAGTTTCACTTACCCACGAGTTTTTTTTAAAAAAAAAAGGATTATGTGTACTTAACTATAAATATGTTTATGTCTCTGTATTTAAATCTTTCAATTATCCTTTAATTTGAATACTATTATTATTTTCTAAGATCGACCTCAAATAAAAAATAAATTATGACGGAAGAGTGCGATTAATAATATTGTGGTATCATTTCTGTAAAGAAACAAACATTTGAAACCTCCTTAATTTTTCTTACCGATTGGTTTAAACCTTAAGTACTTACAAATCAACTGTTATAATTTTATTTTATTTTATTTTTGTCTTGGGGTAGATTAGTTCATATTCGGCATTTATGTTTTTTTTTTCTTCATATCTTTTAATGTAAAGTCTCTCCCCTCGCTTATCCATTTTTTTAATTAATTGTTGTCTTATTATTTAATATTTATTTTAAAAATTAGCCTCACGTGTCTATTTTAATTTAATAATAAATAAGTTTAGCTTGTCTTAATATTTTACCATTTTTTGTGTGTTACTTAATAATCACTTTACCTATTTTTGTTAAGTTGTTTAAAATAAAGTTTCGCTTATTTTATCACACAGTTTAACTTAATTAATTAAATAATCAATGCATTTAACGTTGAGTAATAAAATGTCAATTTATTTAGTTATGTAATCACCTAGTCTTGTAATAATGTCTTACTCGTCAATCTTTGCCTATTTGTTTTTAAGATAAAGTTTTGCATCTTTTTCTTACATAATCTAAAATATATTTAATAAATAGAGACCATTATTTGTCACATTTAACCCCTGAATATATGAGATACCGTTGGGAACTTGGGATCCATCTTTGTAGACCTCGAAAGGTACTTAATACCATCCTTTTGAGTTAATTTGAATTCTTATTCGATTTTTGGTTTCACAAACATTTAAAATCAATTTAGTATTAGTTAGTGTAGAATGGTGTCCTAACGCGCCTCTAATTCGTTAGGTGACGACTCTCTTTTTAAATCAATTCTAAAAGAGTCACGTCGGCTCAAACTTGTTTTGCGAAAAATAGGGCGCTACACGTCGACAACTTTTGAACCCAAAAAAATATACTTTTTCTTCAAAGAGATCTTTCTTAAGATGGTAATTTCATTAATGAATCAGTGAAGGATTTTGATCAAAATTTTCTCTAAAGAGATGTTTCTCAATATGATAAAGTTTCCATTAATGAGTCAATCAAGGATTCTCTTCTCGCAATTCCACTACAGCTTTCCTTGAACACCAATGAGAATTTTCACAAGAAATTCTTCATAAACTTCTCCATTGTACAAAAGAATCACCAAGAAATTCTTAAGTTGTAAAAATTCATCAGAGAACTCTACATAAGCTTCTCTATTTCCACGAGTGTGTTTAACTATTAAGTTGCGACATCACTTGGTTTTGTCGAATCGAGATTGCAAGCCATTTGATTTTTCTGAAATTAGAAACATGGAACTATAACGTAGCAAAGATTTGCACTCAAATTCCCTCTTCCATTGCTATAGTTTTGCTTTATAATATTGTAACTCAACTTCAGATTTCTTCATCTCTTGATTTCTCCAATTTCCGTTTTCACCAAGCTGACTCTCTGTTTATTGTTATTATTATATTTTTATCAACGTTTTTTCTCTCTTTATTTCCAGAAACGGCGTGTTTCAAGGATTGTGAGACACCATACCCTTGCCTTGAGATCATGGATAACAAACAAAATTCTCGTGCCAAAGCCCTTATCTTGAAAGTTCATCCTCCGATGATTGGTGTCTTCCACTTGTTAGAAAGCTGCTAGACATTCCCATCCATCTCACAGAATGGTTGATGACAGAAACGAAGGATGCCATGTACAACTTCTCTGGCAAAATTGTGACTGCAAAAGTTCTCCTCGTGAAGTCCTCCACCCAGCAAAATATTGTTGCTTCTAGTTCTCTTTGCCGTGATGAGAACCTTACCAGTTGGCATGTTCCTCCTTCCTGTTTAGGTGAAATTTGCTACATGTCTGGATATTGGGAATGGGTAGAAGATGTGCTTGCCCCATAGCAAGGAGGTTTTGAACCGCAACAAAACTTATGATGTTATCTTTACTTCGATGTTCGCATGTGACAAATAATGGCTGGATATTGAAGCAAAGATAGTATCATAAGTTTTGTTGCGGTCCAAAACCTCCTTGTTGCGGGGCAAGCACCTCTTCTACCCATTCCCAATATCCAGACATGTAGCAAACTTCCCCTAAACAGGAAGGAGGAACATGCCAACTGGTAAGGTTCTCATCACGGCAAAGAGAACTATAAGAAACAATATTTTGATGAGTGGAGGACTTCACGAGGAGAACTTTTTCAGTCACAACTTTGCCAGAGAAGTTATACATGCCATCCTTTGTTTATGTCATCGACCATTCTGTGAGATGGATGGGAATGTCCAGCGGCTTTCTAACAAGTGGGAAGACGCCAATCACCGGAGGATGAACTTTCAAGATGAGAGCTTCGAAACGTGAGTTTTGTTTATCATCCATGATCTCAAAGCAAGGATATGGCGTTTCACGGTCGTTGAAATACATCATTGCTGGAGATAAAGAGAGAAAATATGTTGTTAAAAAAATAACAATAAATAGAGAAATCAAAAGACAAAAAATCTGAGGTTGACTTCAATATTGAAAAGCAAAACTATAGCAATAGACGCAAAATTTGGCTTCAAATCTTTGCTACATTATATTACCATGTTTCTAATTTCAGAAAAATCAAACGGCTTGCGATTTTGTATTTTCTATAATGAGATATGAATTTTACACTATAGACACGCAAATCTAGACCATCAAAAATGGGCTCAATATTAAAAATCAAAATTGTAGCAACGGAAGAGGAATTTGGCTGCAAATCTTTGTTATGTTGTAGTTCTATGTTTCTAGTTTTGGAAAAATCAAACGTCTTGCGATTTTTATTTTTCTACAATGAGATATGAATTTTACACTACAGACGTGCAAATCTGGACCATCGAAAATGGGTTATTACCGAACAAACTTTGAAGTTACCTGAGAAAGTAGTTGGAGTACTTTTGCTCTAAGTTTTTTTTTTTTGAGACACAATGGAGGCTACGTCTCTCAACTAGATAAAACCAAGTGATGTCGCAGATTAATTGTTAAACACACTCGTGTGAAATGGAGAAGCTTGTGTAAAATTCTTTGATGAATCTTTAGCTTGAATGATAAACAAAGAAATTTCCAGCAACACAAGTTAAATAGCTTCAAAGAATTCATCGGGTTCTTGGGTCATTGGTACTGGTTCACGTCCAAAACTGCCAATTTAAGCGACATACACATGAGCTTTTTTAAAAGAAAAAAGAGGGTCACACAAAGCATTGCTCTCGCCATGCTTGCGCCATGTGCTTTCTAGCCGGGGATGAAAATAAAAGATATTCCAAGTGTCTCTCTCGTGAAGTTGCAAAGGAAGATGTGATGTCAACTTGCTCGCCAAGGGTCAAAAAGGGATACTTCAAAGGTTAATCTTGTCAAGGCCTTAATGAAAAAAGGGAGGTTGCAAGTTGTCTCCGCCAACGCCGCAAGGAAGGTGGATTCTCCAAGTGGTCTCTCACCAAGGCTCCAACGCAGCAAATTGTCTCCGCCACAATGAAAGTGGAAGGTGAAGCACCAAATGGTTGTTTGCCAAATCCTCGACTGAAAAGGTGGATGCCGCAGTAAATTGTTATCCGCCAAAGCTTCAATCAGAAATGTAGGTGCACCACATATTCCTTGCACCTTGTTATCTCTTGTATTCAGATTGGCAAATCAGAAATAAAAGATGAAAAGAATTATCCGAATCCATAGAATCCATTGTGTGTCCTTGAGAAATTTAATCCCCTCAATGTACCCGAGGTTATAATTATTTCCTCTCAAGATAAAACGGATAAACTATTAATGAAGTAGTGGTATCTCAAACTTCGATAACTTCAACGAACGCAAAACGCAAGAATGAATCACACACAAACGCTAGTTTATTTTGTAAGAAAAATATGCAAAGGAAAAATTTGATGCCGAAAAATGAGAGAAAACCCCTCTATTTATAGTTATTGATGATTGTGAGCATTTTAATATTATTAAAATTATTAAAGTGACTCATGAACCTTAATGGTGCATAAATCTTAATTTGCTGCATTGACTCTATACGTGAGTATTGACAATGTTTTATGACCATTACTCACATGAGTTAATATGGTAGAATGTGGGTATAATTTCCCCCAACTCTTGTAACCTCTAATCATTATTCACCCACTGTTCTACCTCATTATGGTTGTAACTTATGTAACTTTTGGGCTTCATTTACCCAATTTACTACCCTATTATGTTTCTATTCATTGTAAGGAAAAATCCTCACTATAAATAGTGTGATCTTACTTTGCGTTTGGGATATGAGATAGAATGTCAGCCAAATATGAGTAGTATTGTATTGTGTTCATATTGAGATTAGTGTACTGAAAGAGAGAGTTGAGATATCGAAAAAATATTCTAAGTTTTCAACTATATTCACTATACAAAAGAGGGTAATTATATGTTGAAGGAAGGTGTTCTTTTTGTGGAGATTTAGACTATTCAACTAATCAGGAGTTGCTTGAGTTGTACGACGTTGTTGGGTTGTTGTATCCTGGAGGGGACAAATCAAGAGTATTACTGTTGGATTGGTGTAATGCCACAATGAGTTTGAATCTCCTTAAAGAGAGCGAGATATCCGTGTCTCAGCCTAAACATTTGTTTATTCATTTTTATCATTTTATTTTCAACTGTAATATTTTGTATTTGTGGTATATTACACCAACAATAGCCAACAAAGGATAGTATGAAAATGGGCTAATTATGTCTTACCGGAGAGGTCACGACCTTTTGGAAAATGTACAACCTTTCAAAAGGTCACCATCCTTTAGAAAAGGCACAACATTTCAGAACGATAACAACCCTATAGAAAAGACACAACATTTTGTAAATGTCACAATCATTTGGCAAAGTCGCAACCCTTCATTTCATATTCACACTTTTAAAACCCAACACTCTTTTGTTAACCTACAAAAAGAAAAATTTAAAAAGTGATGGAGCCCATGATAGTAACTGTAGAAGCTTCTAGATTCTACACTCTACAGTGATCGCTTGGTCATCCACAATAACATGAAGGTTCAAATTAGCAGTATGTTGTAGTGTCAAATGTCACAATGTACTCTTCATTGTGGGATATTACTTCGGGTTGAACTGGTAAACATTGTGCTAGACATTGACAGTCATCATAGTGAACATTGGTTCTAATGAGAGTTTTAGGCTAAAAACATTCTTCAACTATGACTCAAACTTAAAGTACATCATTGTGTTATTATAGTGAACAAAAAACATCTCTTAACTAATTCAAAAGTTGCAAAATCATCCTTCTGTTTAGTTTCTGTTAAAAACTAACGACTTACACAAAAATCACATTATTCTCTCTTTTAATTTTGCAATTTGTGTCCCTTCCACCAACCATCTTTCACCTTACACAAAAATCATATTCTTTTTTCAACAACCAAAGAAAATTCATCTGATAAATGTTATGCACAATTGTGTAGAATCATTGAAATGCAATGAATAGGAAAAAGATGGGAGTATTTCTTCAGTCTCCTACAAGATATATACTGCCCAAAGTCTTTTTTTTCTTTTTACATTATCAGAGCTTTTAATCAACACAAGTGGTGATGATTTATAGTGGAAATAATTAGTGAATTTTATTTTATTTCAGTACCAACACTTTCAATCTCTTTGGATCATTTTACCAAACAGGTAAAGAGCATTTTAACACTAACTGGATCTTTGTTATTGTGTGGTTATTTGTACTTTACCAAGAAAATACACTAATCACTTTCAAAATGAAGAGAATTAAATCAATTCATCCCACTCGAAAATTACATTAACCAATTAAAACGCTATTGGATAGAGAAGGACTATGGACTCAATTTTTGCCTTGATTTGTGAAGCACATGAAATATATCCAGTGTAGAAGATAAATTATGTCAAAACTATAGCTCTTCAATTGGAAATAGTGTAAGGAGTTGGAGCATATGATTTTCTCTGTCCAAAAGCAAGCTCTAGGATTTTCAGAATAAAAAAAAACTTCTACTGAAGGTTGAAGACGATAGAGAAGGATAGAAATAGGGACCTTTGAGGGGGGGGGGGGGGCAGTCACGTCTTTGGCACTTACTTTTTGATAGAAATTAAACAGAAGGATGATTATTGCAACTTTTAAATTATTAAGGGATGTTTTTTGTTAATTGTAGTAATACAAGGATGTACTTCAAGTTTGGGTCATAGTTCAGGAATGTTTTTAGCCTAAAACTTGTTCTAATGGCATAAAACTTCAAGTTGTGGCAGTACTGCTATGTGAAAAATTTATCCTGCTAATCATACATTTCATTGATTTACAATTGTCTCTTTATACATGAAAGAGGGCATTTAAATGAAAGGATATAAAGAACTAGTAAGGAAAATATCTATTAAAAAGAAGAAGCTAATAAGGTACATCAAGAGGGAGATATGATTGTACACCAAGAATGAAAATAACATTGAAGAGGATGATTTGCAGAATAGGAATATAAGATCTTCTTCTTCTTTTGTTTTTTTTTTTACTAAAGGAGGGATATCTTCTTTATATTATTTCCTTCTTCTATGGGTTTAATGATTTGACATATACTACTTCCCTTTTATAAAATTTAAAAGGTGGTGTCGTGGTAGACAATAACTTGACTCTGGATGGAATTTTAAATGGTTGCACATACAAAGTCAAGACCTTCTTTGTTCAATTTTCAAGAGAACTATGCAAAAGATGAGTTAGAATCTCAATCATTGGCAAAGAATTATCCATACTTGTGTTAAATTCTATAGTTAAAAGAAAATTATACTTGGTCAGTGTTATGGTTTAGCATTTTTTTTTCTAACCTAAAGAAATGATGTTCATCAATGTGATTTGCATCCAATAAGAAATTGGATCAAGCGTGAGTTTTAGCACAAACTGTTGGCTCTAATAATACTTCAAGATTAGATTTGTACTTCGGCGAGCCTTGAAGTAGGGGACATCTGTAGACACACAAATTTAATTGGATTAAATTCATGTTCATTTGGATTGAATGATTAATTTAGGTTTTACAAATAAATAAGTTTATTTTATTAAATTCAAGTCCAAGGTATATCTCACCTTGATGCCCAAACACATGTCACGTTTGATAACTAGGCATCCAAAATCAACAAGATAATGTCATGTGTCAAAAATATGTGATAGTCCCAGTCAAATTCAATAAACAATCACAATCTACCAAGTGTCAAATTTGGTTAATCATAAACAACTTTGTCCACTCCCTATAATATAAATAGGGGATAGACATGGCATTCAAGGGGATACAGAAAAACACTTCAACAAGGACTATGCAAGCACTAACAAATATTTAAAAAGCATTAGAGAAAGCCACAACATCAACTAAAGAGTTCTTTGAAGGAGTGGTCAACAAAGTTCTTCCCGGAGATCGACTTGAAACGGTGAAGTATTTTTCGACGTTCCCGGAGATCCAACACATCTCAAGGAGGTCTACATCATCCTACATTCGAGAGATACACTATTAACAGTGCTTGAATCACGGAAAATATTAGGAGAGAAGAATCAAGAACAATAGAATTGTTCTCACACGATTCAACAATAAAAATCACATTTTCTTTTATTTATTTTTTAGTACAGTTAGTTTTCAGCGCTACAAAAATTTATTGTGAACAAATAAATTACATGAACCATCTATTTAGTTTTTGTTATAAAAATTTTCAAAATATTATTGTGAATGTCTTTTTATTTTATTTTTTGAAGAAAAGTTAGGATTAATTACTTTGGATCAAGTTAATTTCTCTTGAGAAATTCTCATTCATTAAATGATCTTTCCTCAAGAGAAATAATAGACTTTCTCTAAAATATTCTTTTTATTTTAGTATTTTATAAAGGTTCTTCTATTTAGATGTTAGAGTAGGTGCACACACAGACCGATTGGTCGAATCGTGACATTGATGCCTGCGAATCATGAAATGGAAAAGAGCCATTGCGACACGCGCATGGAGGGAGAGTTTTCTTGCACAAATATAGCTCGAATAAGGTCTGTCCATGGTTGTACTTTGTTGGATTCCTGTGTAGAAATGGAAATGGGAAAATTGGGTTGTGGCGCGGTTGAAGTGATTAGGAATAAGTTTTAAAAGGGTTTGAGATGTTAAGTGAATTGGATAGTTGGGATGCTATGTTTGGGCCAAGAATTTGGGTGTAAATCTGATGGTATTTTCCCTTCATTTAAATTAATTCTTTTGAGCTTCTAATTTAATAACTAATGTAATATATGATATGTAAAACTTTTAGTAGGTAAGAAACTTGAAGTAAAATAATGACAATTAATTTTAAAGAAGACGACAATAAAGTAATAGTAGTAATATTTATAATAAAAATATAATTTTAAAATAGTGAAAATGATAATTAAATGATGATAATCATAAAAATAATAAAGGTTAGAGAAATAGGATTAATTAATAATATCTAATAAATAATTACGATAACATCTATATATATATATAAAAATCTGAATCTAGAATCGTTGATGTGGCATGCCTCTAACATCTAGAAAAATATTTATCTTTTTTTCTGGGTTTTTTTTACCATTTTTCAAATTTTAAAATACAAAAAAAAAATCACTTAAATATTGAAGATAGTCACAATTAAAGTCATTCAATTATAATTACTCTAATGTACGTTATCTTATCTTTTCATATTCGTATGTTACTAATTATTTTACTGACTATAAATACTAAAGCAAATGTCTTACACCGCACAACATTCTGTCTTTTTCATTCATAATTTCCTTTCAATTTTTCTTCTTTTTATTTTGCTTCTTTTCATTTGAAACTCTTTTTACAAGAAGTTTCTTTCTTCTTTTTTCCTTTTTTTTAATTGTTTTTTATTTTAGCATTATCAGTGTTGTCTCCACAATTATTATCTTTGTATGTAATTTTCATGCCTGATTTTTATTTGTTAGAATATGGGAGAGAGCAACATATGTATATATATATGACCTTTATCTACATGTATTTTTCTGTTGCAAGCTTGAATATAGTTATAGTGTGAATTCAAATGTAACAAATTTTATTTTTCTAAGGTAAATGCCCTGTTTTAAATTTAAGAAATAAAATATTAATTTTACATCAAATTATTATTATTATTATTATTATTATTATTATTATTATTATTATTATTATTATTATTATTATTATTATTCACAAACAAAACCGCTGCTTATATGATTTCTAAATGCTCCCAAAATAAGTAACATATTAAAAAAATATAATTATTTCTTTCATCTCAAAACAAATGATATATGAATAAAAATAAAATCTTAAAGAATATTCTTGAAGCTCCTCACACTTCCTATAACTTTTTTAGTTTTGACAGTTTTCTTCTCTTTGACAAGAGAGATTTCTTAAATATAAGAACTCTTTGTGTAGTAATATTGATTTTATTTATCTTTTTTGTTGAATTTATAGAGACCTAATGGACTTATCATAATGATAGGAGAAATTGATTTTTGAAACATGATTTTGGGGATTCTGAATAAAATAATAAAAAAGAAAGGAGAATTGAATTAATTACCCAAAAAAGGATATTAGTAAGACATATTTTATTTTAACTAGGGTAGTCATTCTAACAATAATATAATAAGAAAATAAGGAGAAAAACAAAAAGGGAAGAAAAATGTTATTAGGTTTTATAGTATTTTTTTTTTACAAATATCCAAATTTATTTAAAATCGGAGTTATGAATGCATAATTTAATTAAGATAAATTATATTATAAATCCTTTTGAAACTGAAAAATATTTGGATGAATTAAAATTTTAGGATAGTGTAACTAGGGGTTACTTGAGCCACAACAAATAAATCAAAATTATACTTATTGAACAAGGAATAGGATGATATTAATATTTGATGCTTTTAGCTTTTAAATATGAAATATATTTATAAAGTTGGGAAATAATAAGTAATACCACTCAAATACTCAAAATTTATTTTAAAATCGGAGTTATATATGCATAATTTAATTAAGATAAATTAAATTATAGATCCTTTTGAAATTGAAAAAAAAATATTGGATAAATTAAAATTTTAAAATAGTGTAACTAGGGTTACTTGAGACCCAACAAATAAATCAAAAATATACTTATTGAACAAAAAAGGGGATGGTTGTAACATCCGGCAATTTGAAATAACTCTGAAGAAGCTGGAAATTTTAAATAGTCATTTTTGGAAAGAATTCAAAAATCTGGAAATTTGGTTAAGTATGGAAAAAAAAATGAGTTTTTGGTCAACTTTGAGCAGTCATAACTCATATATCAGGATGAGGTAGGTGAATTTCCAGTTATGTTTGGAAAGCTCTTGGGATGATCTTTCCAACGCCGCCGAGTTTGCTCGATTCCGAGTTCGTATGAGTGAGTTATGCCCTTTGGAAGTTGGGATGTTGGCACATGGCAGTTTAGTCCGAATTTGTAAGGGTATTTTGGTCTTTTCCCTAACCATTTCATTTGGTTATATTAAGGGTCTAGACTGATTTTAATTCAGTCTTTCCCTTTTAAAAGTTAGAGTTAGGGTTGTGAGTGAAGAGAGAAAGAAGAGGAGAAAGTGAAAAAGAAGCAAAGTTCATCAAGATCGTCGTGGTTTTCGTCGGGGGTGATCCCTATTAAGGTATGTGAGATCATAGTTTTGGATTGGTTTATTCCCCCACACGCCAAACTCGTTTTAATTCCCGAGAAAAGTTTTGATTGTGTTTGTTGAAGCCTTGTTGTTGTGGTTGTTGAAGTCTTGTGATTGTGTTGAAGTTCTTGTTGATTTGGGACATGTTTCCGGTTGTGTTTCAGAGTTGAATCTATTGTATATTAAGGGTCTTTATGATTCTAAGTGTTTGGAGTTGGAACCTTTGAGGTTAAGGTGGTTTAGAGTTGGAAAAAGGAAGGAGAAGAGTCGAATTTTCAGGGAAAAAGCCTGGGGCGTCGCGCCAGTCAGCGCGCCCCAAAAGGGATTCTGAAGTCCAACCCTTGGGGAGGCGCGCCCAGTAGGCCCCTCTGAGGTCTGTAGGCTGGCGCCTCGCGCCTCTCAGAGCGCCAAGGACGCCAAGTCTTCCCATTCATTCCCTACTTTTTCATGCATGTTCCTTGGTAATGTACCTATGTTTTATAGTGGTTTTCAACACTCTAAGGTACATCTAAACATCCCGAACTCATCCATAAACATGAGATTATTACCCTTGAATTCATAATCCATTTCGAGGAAAGTTCGGATCAAAGTCAAGTGAAATTAGAGTCAAGTCTAGAAGTTAAGAACCAAGTCAAAGCAAGTCTTTAAAGTTGCTCAAGAATCTTTATTGAACGTTTTAACTTCATTTTAAGGCTCAAATTTCAAGTTAAGTAAAGAGTATAGAGTTTCAAGTAAAGCCAAAAGTATAAGGTTGAGTTCATTTCTCAAAAGTTATTAGGGAACTATGTATTCCCAAAAAAGTTTTAAAGAAATGTTTTCACATTTAAACAAGATTGGGAACTGAGATTTCCAAAGAGCCTTCGGGCTAGTTTTCCAGAAAAGAGTAATCGCTTTCTAAATGAAGCAAGAGAGGAAACTGAGATTTCTAAGATAGCCTTTGAGCTAAGTTTTTAAGTAATTATCTCAAATCAGCAGGAAGACATATGTTTTAAAAATATAAGAGCCAGTAGCTTTTTGGGAGTAGTATCGAGCACCAAATTGGAGGAGCGTTCAAAGAACTCACAGCCCCCATAGAACCATGTAGCCACATGGGTAGAAGAGGTCCATACTTTTTAGATGAATCCTTTTCAAATTAGACTAGTGGATCCATTAGGCAGTTCAGGTCCTATACCTTTGGCCGGGTACAGGATGCTCTGGCAGCGTGAGGTTGATCGATGTATCATCACTATAGCTCTTATGTGATGGTTGTCGGTTAGGGAAACTCCCACAACAATTATTGTATTTTTATATACATCAGTCCATTTGTATTTCTACATACATCTCAGGCTTATTGTATCTTTGTATACACACAAAATTTATAGCAGGTTTTAAACAGCTTTTATTTATATTGCATTTGTTTTAAATTGCCTTATATTGACATGAGTCAGTCAGGTTGAGTTGAGTTGATCCAGGTAAGTTATTCAGTTTCTTCCAGATTTCCTCCTAGCTTATGTGCTTAGCTTTCCATCTCGCATACTCGTACATTCAATGTACTGATGCCAGTTGGCATGCATCTTATGACGATGCAGACACAGGTACCCAGGATCAGCATCCAGCACGTGGTTGATCCAGTTGAGCACTCTAGAGTCAGTGGTGAGCCTCTTTGCATTCCGAAGGACTCTGTTATTTTATGTTCCTAGTTTTTGCTTTATTAGGATGTTGCGGGGTCTGTCACAACATCTATCTCAGTGTTATAGAGGCTTCATAGACAGTCAGTTAGTTAGTTTTGAGTCTCTCATCTATGTATATATATAAATATTCTATTTTGAGACTCGAGTTGGCTTTTTGGCCAGATTTTATCAGTTGGGTTATTTTATGACCTTTCATTGCATTGAGTTATTCTGTTGAGTTAGGTTTCCGCTGAGTTAAGTAAGCCAGGCCAAGGGTCGCTTGGGCCATCAATGGTCTTCGAGTGCCGATCCCGCCCAGGGTGTAGGCTCGGAGAGTGACAAACTTGGTATCAGAGCCCAGAGTTCAAGAGTCCTAGGGAGTTTATGAAGTCGTGTCTGTAGAGTCCTAGTTATCGGTGTGAAGCTCGCCACATCTATAATTAGGAGGCTGCAACATTTAGGAAGATTTCTCATTTCTTCCACGCTCATCTCGTGCATTAGTGTTTATCTCTAAAAAGTTTCTTTCTAATTCGTGCTTGTGCGTGTTTCAGATAGTCATGCCTCCACGAAGAGTAGGCAGAGGGCGTCTTCCTAGACGTTATGTTGAGGAGCAAAAGTTACCTTTTGCACTTGGAGTGCAACATCAAGGGGAAGTTTCTAATGTTGAGTTCAGGGAAGCAATTAGGATACTGAGTCAAGCTGTAACTAATCAGATTGGTCAGTAAAGGGGAGCTCGACGTGAAGGAGCGGATACTTCTAGGATTCGTGAGTTCTTGGGGATGAATCCTCCCAGTTTCATGGGTTTGAGCACTACTGAGGACCCAGAGAACTTCATTGAGGAGCTGAAGAAGATTTTTGATGTGATGCATGTTGCAGATATTGAGCGGGTTGAACTAGCTACGTATCAGTTGAAAGATGTTGCTAGAACTTGGTTCGACCAGTGGAAAGAGGGCAGAGCGGAGAATCCACCACCTGCAAGTTGGGCCTGTTTTGAGGAAGTTTTCTTGGGGGCATTTATTTCCTCGAGAGTTGAAAGAGGCCAAGGTACATGAATTTCTCACACTTAAGAAGGAGTCTATGAGTGTTCATGAGTACGGGTTGAAGTTCACCCAACTGTCCCGTTATGCTCCGGAAATGATGGCGGACATGAGGAGTAGAATGAATTTGTTTGTTGCTAGGTTGTCGAGTAAGAAAGGTAGGGCTGCAATGCTTATTGGGGACATGGACATATTAAGGTTGATGGTTTATGTGCAGCAGGTTGAAGAAGAGAAGTTGAGGGACAGGGAAGAGTTCAGAAATAAGAGAGCTAAGACCGGTAATGAGTCCGGGCAGTAGAAGGATAATGCAAACCGTTCATCCTTTCAGCAAAGGCAAAAGGGACTTGCTCCATCATCTGCTAGGGCACCTGTACCCAGATACAGTGGTGAATATAATGGCCAGAATTTGAAGGACTTCAAGGCTAGACCAGCACAATCTTCGGGTAGTGTGGCGCAAGGGGGTAGTAAGCCTCCTACCTGCCTGCCAAGTGTTGTAGGAACCACTCAGGTATTTGCCGTGAGGGCTCCATTGGTTGTTTCAAGTGTGGTCAGAATGGACATTTCATGCAAGAGTGTCCAAAGAACAGGCAGGGTAATGGGGGCAATAGAGCACAGTCTTCTTCAGTTGTTCCCCCAGACAGGACGGCACCTACAGGAGCTACTTCTAGTACCGGTGGAGGAGCAAACCGCCTCTATGCAATCACCAGTCGCCATGAGTAAGAGAACTCTCCAAATGTTGTCACTGGTATGATCAAAGTCTTTGTTTTTTATGTGTATGCTTTCCTAGACCCAGGAGCAAGTTTATCTTTTGTAACTCCTTATGTTGCAAATAAGTTTGGTGTTCTTCCAGAAAGACTTTGTGAACCCTTTTGAGTTTCTACACTTGTTGCGGAGTCTATTCTAGCAGAAAGAGTTTATCGTGATTGTCCCGTTTCTATCAATCACAAGAGCACCATCGCTGATTTTGTTGAGTTAGACATGGTAGATTTTGATGTCATTCTAGGTATGGATTGGCTTCATGTCTGTTATGCATCATTAGATTGTAGAACTCGAGTGGTCAACTTTCAATTTCCGAATGAGCCAGTCATAGAGTGGAGTAGTAGCTCAGCAGTGCCTAAGGGTCGTTTCATTTCGTACTTTAAGGCGAGAAAGTTAGTTTCGAAGGGTTGTGTCTATCACTTAGTCCGAGTTAAAGACTCTAGTGTTGAGATACCTCCTTTTCAGTCAGTTCCTATAGTAAGAGAGTTTCCAGAAGTTTTTCCTGATGATCTACCCGAAATTCCTCCTGAGAGAGAAATAGATTTTCGGCATAGACCTCATTCCAGATACTCATCCTATCTCTATTCTGCCATATAGAATGGCACCAGCAGAGTTGAAAGATCTCCTAGATAAAGGTTTCATTCGACCAAGTGTCTCACCTTGGGGTACTCTGGTCTTGTTTGTGAGAAAGAAAGATGGTTCCCTTAGGATGTGTATAGATTACCGCTATTTGAATAAGGTTACCATCAAGAATAAGTACCCTCTTCCGAGGATTGATGATCTTTTTGATCAGCTTCAGAGTGCCACTAGTTTTTCGAAAATTGACCTCATATCAGGCTATCATCAATTGAGAGTAAGGGCATGTGATATTCCAAAGACAGCTTTCAGAACCAGATATGGTCATTATGAGTTTTTGGTCATGCCTTTTGGTTTGACCAATGCACCGGCAGCATTCATGGACCTTATGAATAAAGTCTTCAAACCTTATTTAGATATGTTTGTTATCGTCTTCATTGATGACATACTAATCTATTCAAGGAATGAAGAAGATCATGCTAGTCATCTCAGAATAGTTCTTCAGACTTTGAAAGATAAGGAGTTGTATGCCAAGTTATCTAAGTGCATGTGAGCTCTGGCTTGAGTCTGTGGCATTCCTAGGCCACATTGTGTCTGGTGATGGAATTAAAGTTGATACTCGAAAAATTGAGGCAGTGTAGAATTGGCCTAGACCCACATCTCCAACTGATATTAGGAGTTTCTTAGGATTAGCTGGGTATTATAAAAGGTTTGTAGAGGGGTTCTCGTCTATTGCATCTCCTTTGACCAAGTTGACTCAGAAGACAGTGAAATTTCAATGATCTGAAGCTTGTGAGAAAAGCTTTCAGGAATTGAAAAAGAGGTTGATTACTGTTCCAGTTTTGACTTTACCAGAAGCTACTCAAGGTTTTGTGGTGTATTGTGATGCATCTAGAGTTCGTTTGGGTTGTGTCTTAATCCATAATGGCAAAGTTATAGCTTATGCCTCCAGACAGTTGAAGGTTCATGAGAAGAACTACCCAACCCATGACTTAGAGTTGGATGTTGTAGTGTTCGCGTTGAAGATATGGCATCATTACTTGTATGGTGTGCATATTGATATATTCACTGATCATAAGAGCCTTCAATATGTGCTTACTCAGAAAGAGCTTAATCTCAGACAGAAGAGGTGGTTAGAATTTCTCAAGGATTATGACCTGAGTATTCTTTATCACCCAGGTAAGGCTAATGTTGTTGTTGATTCTTTAAGCAGGTTGTCTATGGGTAGCACCGCCCATATTGAAGAAGGAATGAGAGAGTTAGCAAAAGATGTGCATAGACTGGCACGCTTGGGAGTCAGACTTATAGATTCCGCAGAAGGAGGAATAGCGGTGACGAATAGGGCCGAGTCATCATTAGTGTCAGAAGTGAAAGAGAAACAAAATCTAGATCCCATTTTGCTTGAGTTGAAGGCAAATGTTCAAAAGCAAAGAGTATTAGCTTTTGAACAAGGGGGAGATGGTGTATTGAGATATCAAGGTAGATTGTGTGTACCTATGGTAAATGGACTCCAAGAGAAGATTATGGAGGAAGCTCATAGCTCCAGATATTCCATTCATCCGGGTTCCACAAAGATGTATCGTGACTTGAGAGAAGTTTATTGGTGGAATAGCATGAAGAAAGGCATTGTTGAATTTGTTGCTAAATGTCCAAATTGCCAGCAAGTGAAAGTTGAACACCAAGGCCCGGTGGTTTGGCTCAGATGATAGAACTTTTGGAATGGAAGTGGGAGATGAGCAATATGGATTTCATCACAGGGTTGCCAAGGTCTCACAGACATCATGATTCTATTTGGGTAATTGTCGACAGAATGACAAATTCAGCTCATTTTCTACCGGTGAAGACTACCCTTTCAGCTGAAGATTATGCCAAGTTATATATTCAAGAGGTAGTGAGACTTCATGGAGTCCCAGTCTCCATTATTTTAGATAGAGGTGCACAGTTTACTGCACAGTTCTGGAAATCTTTTCAAAAAGGCTTGGGTTTAAAGGTGAAGTTAAGTACTGCCTTTCATCCTCAGACTGATGGGCTAGCAGAGCGCACTATTCAGACTTTAAAAGATATGTTAAGGGCTTGTGTGATTGATTTCAAAGGGAATTGGGATGATCACCTACCTCTCATCGAGTTTGCCTACAACAACAGTTATCACTCTAGCATCCAGATGGCTCCATATGAAGCTCTTTATGGGAGAAGATGTAGATCTCTTATTGGATGGTTTGAAGTTGGTGAAGCAGGGTTGATAGGACCAAATTTAGTTCACCAAGCTATGGAGAAGGTGAAAGTGATTCAAGAAAGGTTGAAAATGGCACAGAGTCGTCAAAAATCCTACACTGATGTTACGAGAAGGGCGTTAGAGTTTGAAGTAGATGATTGGGTATATTTGAAAGTTTCACCCATGAAAGGGGTTATGAGGTTTGGTAAGAAGGGGAAACTTAGTCCCCGGTATATTGGACCTTACCGCATAGCCAAGAGGATTGGCAATGTTGCTTATGAGTTGGAGCTACCACACGAATTAGGAGCGGTTCATCCGGTATTTCATATCTCCATGTTAAAGAAGTGCATAGGCGATCCTTCATTGATCCTAGATCAAGGATAACTTATCTTATGAGGAGATTCCTGTTCAGATTTTAGATCGCCATGTTCGCAGGTTGAGAACGAAAGAGGTAGCATCAGTTAAGGTCCTTTGAAAGAACCAATTTATTGAGGAAGCTACTTGGGAAACCGAAGAGGACATGAAGAAGAGATATCCACATCTCTTTGAATCCGGAGGAAATGCAGATTAAGGTACTAATTTCCTTCTTAGTGCTCTTTAAATTATAGTGAGCATATTGTTGTTGTTGTTCTTGTATGAATGATTGTTGGATGTTTGAGTTGATGTTACACCCTTAGCCTAGTAAGAGTAACCTCATTCGAGGAACGATGTTCCCAAGGGGGGATATTTTAACATCCGGCAATTTGAAATAACTATGAAGAAGCTGGAAATTTTAAATAGTCATTTTTGGAAAGAATTCAAAAATCTGGAAATTTGGTGAAGTATGGGGAAAAAATGAGTTTTTGGTCAACTTTGAGCAGTCATAACTCCTAGATAAGGATGATTTAGGTGAATTTCCAATTATTTTTGGTAATCCCTTGGAATGATCTTTCCAACGCCGCCGAGTTTGCTCGATTCCGAGTTCGTATGAGTGAGTTATGCCCTTTGGAAGTTGGGCTGTTGACACAGGGCAGTTTAGTCCGAATTTGTAAGGGTATTTTGGTCTTTTCGCTAACCATTTCTTTTGCTTATATTAAGGGTCTAGTCTGATTTTGATTCATTTTTTCTCTTTTAAAAGTTAGAGTTAGGGTTGTGAGTGAAGAGAGAAAGAAGAGGAGAAAGTGAACAAGAAGCAAAGTTCGTCAAGATCGTCGTGGTTTTCGTCGGGGGTGATCCCTATTAAGGTATGTGAGATCATTGTGTTGGTTTGGTTCATTCCCCCACACGCCAAACTCATTTTAATTTCTGAGAAAAGTTTTGGTTGTGTTTGTTGAAGCCTTGTTGTTGTGGTTGTTGAAGTCTTGTGATTGTATTGAAGTTCTTGTTGATTTGGGACATGTTTCCGGTTGTGTTTCCGAGTTGAATCCATTGTATATTAAGGGTCTTTATGATTCTAAGTGTTTGGAGCTGGAACCTTTGAGGTTAAACTGGTTTAGAGTTGGAAAAAGGAAGGAGAAGAATCGAATTTTCGAGGCAAAAGGTTGGGGCGTCGCACCAGTCAGCACGCCCCAAAAGGGACTCTAAAGTCCAGCCCTTGGGGCCGCGCGCCTAGCAGAGCGCCCAGCAGTCCCCTCTGAGGTCTGTAGGCTGGCGCCCCGCGCCTCTCAGAGCGCCAAGGACGTCAAGTCTTCCCATTCATTCCCTACTTTTTCATGCATGTTCCTTGGTAATGTACCTATGTTTTACAGTGGTTTTCAACACTCTAAGGTACATCTAAACATCCTGAACTCATCCATAAACATGAGATTATTACCCTTGAATTCATAATCCATTTCGAGGAAAGTTCGGATCAAAGTCAAGTGAAATTAGAGTCAAGTCTAGAAGTTAAGAACCAAGTCAAAGCAAGTCTTTAAAGTTGCTCAAGAGTCTTTATTGAACGTTTTAACTTCATTTTAAGGCTCAAATTTCAAGTTAAGTAAAGAGTGTAGAGTTTCATGTTAAGCCATGAGTATAAGGTAGAGTTCATTTCTCAAAAGTTTTTAGGAAACTATGTATTCCCAAAGAAGTTTTAAAGAAATATTTTCACATTTAAACAAGATTGGGAACTGAGATTTCCAAAGATCCTTCGGGCTAGTTTTCCAGAAAAGAGTAATCGCTTTCTAAATGAAGCAAGAGAGGAAACTGAGATTTCCAAGATAGCCTTTGAGCTAAGTTTTTGAGTAATTATCTCAAATCAGCAGGAAGACATATGTTTTAAAAATATAAGAGCCAGTAGCTTTTTGGGAGTAGTTCGAGCATCGAATTGGGGGAGCGTTCAAAGAACCCACGGCCCCCATAGAACCTTGTAGCCATCATGGGTAAAAGAGGTTCATACTTTTTAGATGAATCCTTTTCAAATTAGACTAGTGGATCCATTAGGCAGTTCAGGTCCTATACCTTTGGCCGGGTACAGGATGCTCTGGCAGCGTGAGGTTGATCTCTGTATCATCACTATAGCTCTTCTGTGATGGTTGTCAGTTAGAGAAACTCCCACAATAATTATTGTATTTTTATATACATAAGTTCATTTGTATTTCTACATACATCTAAGGCTTATTGTATCTTTGTATACACACAGAATTTATAGCAGGTTTTAAACAACTTTTATTTATATTTTACTTGTTTTAAATTGCCTTATATTGAAATGAGTCAGTCAGGTTGAGTTGAGTTGAGACAGGTAAGTTATTCAGTTTCTTCCAGATTTCCTCCTAGCTTATGTGCTTAGCTTTCCCTCTCGCATACTCGTATATTCAATGTACTAATGCCAGTTGTCCTGCATCTTATGACGATGCAGACACAGGTACCCAGGATCAGCATCCAGCACGTCGTTGATCCAGTTGAGCACTTTAGAGTCAGTGGTGAGCCTCTTTGCATTCCGGAGGACTCTGTTATTTTGTGTTCCTAGTGTTTGCTTTATTAGGATGTTGTGGGGTCTGTCCCAACATCCATCTCAGTGTTATAGAGGCTTCATAGACAGTCAGTCAGTTAATTTTGAGTCTCCCATCTATGTATATATATAAATATTCTATTTTGAGACTCGAGTTGCCTTTTTGGCCAGATTTTATCAGTTGGGTTGTTTTATGACCTTTCATTGCATTGAGTTATTCTGTTGAGTTAGGTTTCCGCTGAGTTAAGTAAGTCAGGCCAAGGGTTCGCTTGGGCCAGCAATGGTCTTCGAGTGTCGATCCCGCCCAGGGTGTAGACTCAGGGCGTGAAAATGGTATTACTTATTAATGTTTGATGTTTTTAGCTTTTTAAATAGGAGAGATATTGAGGAAGTTGAGAAATAACAAGGGAAATTAATAATAAGTAACACTTCTCTATCATCAAGAATTTTATCCTCCTTTTTTATTCTATTTTTAAAAAAAAGTCATATTTCTCATAATTCACACTTCTTTATCTTCATTATTTTCACTCTTAATTAGTAATAACCATAACTCACATTAAATTATCATAGTTATTAAAAAAGTTACTTACATAATCATTTAATTTTAACAATAAGAATGTGTATGCTATTTATATTATGGTGACAGTACTAATAAGAACTTACACTAACAATTAAAATGTTAACTGTGAAAACATAAAGGAAAACACAACCAGATGAAGAAAAGAAGAACAAACAAAAAGTGCAAATATATTTATTTTTTACTTCATATATATATATATATATATATATATATATATATATATATATATATATATGTCTAATGGTTCAAAAAAATATAACCATATTGTTATTTATATACTTTTAGTATACAAAGATAATAAACTCGATTGACACATCATTTACCATTTGAGAAGATTTATTAACAAGTGATCAAAGTTTGAGAAATTGTTATCATTTATAATTTTTTAATATTTTCGACTTATCTAAAATACCTATAATTTTTTGTCCATTCCACTAAGTCAAATTCGAATATTATTGTAAGCCACATTTTATATGAAAACTAACATATTGAAAATTTATTGAACATAATTTTGATTGTTGAATGAAAATCAAATCAAATAGGAGCATTTTTTTAAATATAGTTTATAACATTTAAAGTGTTTTTAAAAAAAAAACACTATAATTATAAATTAACTTTTAAATTAATAACAAATTTATAAAATGCAATTCACATCGCGCGAAGCGCGGATAAGTTTACTAGTTAGTGATAAACTAAAATAGTCATGAAGTACAATATTCGACTTATTAATAATTTAGTAGCTCAAGGAAATGAATTAAAATAAAGGAGGGACAAAATTGGGTGACTGATACTACTTTTGTTACACCTTTTGTTGGTGTGGGTTTGTTTCTGGTTGTTTGAAGTGTGGGAACAACGGGTACTCAACATCAACTTCTACCTACTCCATCCTCGAGTGAAAGTTGTGTATGCTTTTATGTTATTTTATCGTTCATTTATTCGTACCCTGTTAGAAGCTCTTGAACTTATCTAGACTAGGTTCTTGAGAGTTGTTAATGATTTTGTAAGAGATGAATGAATTATTCTCACATTTGTTTTACTTACTGATTCAGATGCTTTTTCATTTAAAGACTTTCTATTATAATGAGAAAAAAATGGTAAAGATTTATCTATCTAGTTAGAGCTCAGTTAATAGTTTCACAAGTATAAGAGAAATGTCAAATAGAATCATGCAGATTGATGCATTGATGTCGACATCAAATCCTTGAGAGGATATGAGGCATCTAAGTTTTCCTTTTGTTCTCTCCTATCGTGTTATTTCAGTATGTTAATCTTCCGAGTTGAACCCAATTGGTATTTAGACAATCTCAATTGACATCTCAATCAGTTTGGGGTAGCCATCTGAACCTTTGATTTAAAGAGGTGAGATGTGTCCAAATGGTATCTAGTAATTCAACTGGTATTTGGCGATAACAATTAAATATTGACTTCGGTTGCTTACACCTGTAAATCACAAAAATATGTCTTTCCAAGTTAAAACACTGTAAATGTCTCTCTTCTTTTCTTTGAGTACGCGCAGTAAAATAAGCTCAAAAACTTAATAAATAGGAAAATAACAACTTATTACTATCTCTATTGTTTTTTCTTTAAAATTAGGAAAAATTACATAAATACACATCTTATTTTATCATTATCTCTCAAATTTTCTATCATTAATTTTTTTTACAAAATCGCCTCTCGGATACATCCCTATCCCTTCTTGAATATATCTCTCCCCTTGAATACACTCATCCCCTCTCGGATATATCTCTATCCCCTCTCAAAAAAATTACATAAATACACATCTTATTTTGCCATAATCTCTCAAATTTTCTGCCATTAATTTTTTTTACAAAAATCACCTCTCGGATACATCTCTATCCCCTCTTTAATATCTCTATCCCTTCTCGGTTACATCTCTATCCCTCTCGGATACATCTCCCCCCTCTCGGATACATCCATCCCCTCTTGGATATGTCCACCCTATCTCATATACATCCATTTCCCCTCTCAGATACATTCCTCTCATTAAGTAATATCATTCGCAATCTGTCAGCTATGTATCCACAGATTTCATGATGTATCAGAGAACCTATAAATTTAAGGATTTTTTGTAATTTGGAATAAAATAGAAATAGAATGTATTAGTTGTTAACACTATGAAATTTATGTAATTTTTACATAAAATTATGACATAACAATAATTTATTTCAATAGAAACATAATATCACAATTCAAAATTGTCGTGATCGACACCCGCCCAAACTTAACGGTTGAAATCATCAATATATCTCAATTCTCATAATGAAGATCATTAAGGCAATATCAATTGTCTTCTATAATTGTGCATGAGAAGATTGAATTTTTTTTTAGATATAAAATTATTATTTTCAGCATAATTTACATGCTCGAATGAATCATTACATGAACCATCTATTTAGTTATTGTTATACATATATTTTATATATTATTGTGAATGTCTTTTTATATTTTTTTAAGAAAAATCAGAATTAATTACTTTGGATTAAGTTAATTTCCCTCGAGAAACTCTCATTCATTAAATGATCGTCCCTCAAGTGAAATAATAATCTTTCTCTATAATATTCTTTTTATTTTATTATTTCATAAAAATGATTGATTAATTTTATTTGAAGTTTATTTTTCCTAAAAGAAAAGACAAAACATTACCATAAATATTTTTACTTTTCATGAAAGGAAATTATATTTTTCTTCCATATTTGGTTTATTCTCTCCTTGGAGGAAAAGTTTGGAGATCTATAAATTGAAGATTCTTATTCTCATAGCATACAACAAGAACATCCACAATGTAGTCAATAAAGAGTTTTATTTATGGGGAGATTTTTTCTCAGCATTTTAATATTTTCTTTTTATTAGTTTTTCATATGTAGGTTTATTGGCTAAACCATATAATAATATTATGCTTTTTAGTATAAGTTTTTGTCATCTAATTTGTCAACCAAATGATTTGCAATTATAAGCTTCCGCATAACGCCCTAATAACTTTCGAACCCAACAAGTGGTATCAGAGCACATGGTTCAGTGATCCAATGGTTCAACAAGATTGAAGACAGGTTCGTTTCAAATCAATTGCAACAACTTTGATGATAATGAATATTTTTGTCCAGCTACATGTGGAGAAGAGATTTAAAACATATTTTCGACATTCCTAATGTTGCATCTTTGAAAATAAAAATAAAATATTTTTAACTCATAAATTTTAAACTTTATTTTTAACCATGTCAAGTAGCAGTGATGACTATGTGAAGAACAAGATTATCATGAATATGAAGAAGGTGGATCAAATTTTGTCAAGAAAATTCAGCCAAAAGAGGAGATTTGTTAGGGTTTTGCCTTCATTTTCTTACCTTATTTGAAGTTATTTTTTTCCTAAAAGAAAAGTATAATATTCTAGTGTTTTAATGATCCTCACAAATGCAAGGAACTGGTCCTTGGCAGAGTACTTTCGTCCAGATTCAAAGTGGTGCAAAGCTGTAAAGTTAGCTTCAAAACTGTCTTGTCAGGTTGGTTGGTGAGATGTGCATCGTACTTCACCAATAGGGAGGGCAGACGAAGTTGTTTGTTTAAATGGTCAAAACTCTTGTTGGTAACTGATATATATACACAACAATAAACAAATAACATTATTCATTCAAGAAGAGAGAAAGGTAACAAGTCTTTTTCAAAAACTCAAGCATCAAAGAACACAGCAAGGGACCTGGTCCCTGAAAGTCTGCGAACAAGAAAAGGATGAAAAGACAATTGTCAAAAGGCTGCCAACTCTGATGTGGTTGGTGCACAGCCTTTCATGACAGTAGGCTTTCAGCCAATAGCCTTGTCCCAAGGGTTTGTGTCCACTTTGATAATGGTCTCTTCTCCAAACACAAACCCAAGTTTTGGCAAACAAAGTTGTGAATTTCTGAAAATTCATAAGATCAAAAAGAAAATGCCATATTTAAGGAAGAACATTGTTAATTCTCAACAAAGGGACCTGATGAAGTGCTGAAGTGTCTTTGTTATATGTTGAGCTTTGTCTTTTATGTGCTTAAATTGTAAATTTATTCCTAAGCTATAAAGGAATTAGATCTTTGTTCAGTTCATACAAAAATTCTAACTCAATCAGGTTGAGTAGTTTAGTGGGCAACATTGTTGTTGTTTAGTTGAATTCTAAATCATCTAAGAGCTATGTGGTTTAGTGGGCAACATTGTTGTTGCTTAGTCAAAGTCTAAATCATCCAGAGGGTGGTGGTTTAGTGGGCAACATGTGTGTTGCTTAGTTAAAGTCTAAGTTATCTAAGAGGTAGGTAGCTTAGTGGGCAATAGTGTTATTGCTTAGTTGCTTTCTTTGTAGTAGATGTGCTACATTGAGGGGAAAGGTATTTATTGTTAAATTCCTAGATTGCAAGAGTTTGTAATCTGAATTGTTGCTCCGTTTGAGTGAATGGAGTTTGGGTTGAAATCTTATGAGAATAAGTCGTTATTTTCACCGCCCTTGAGCAAGGAGGTTTCCACGTAAAATTCTTGTGCAGATTTTACTTTTAGCCATTTACTTTCTGCATTTATTTTAGTTACTCTTCTTGCTGAGTCAAGAGACCTGGTCCGTTGACGTATAGTGGACGCGTACTACTGCTTGTGCTTACATTACTGTTCTTACTGTGTCAAGGGACCTGGTTTATTGACTCTTAGTGGACGTATATATCTTAACAATTGGTATCATAGCGGGTGCTCTCTAGCTGGTTAACACCAAGAGAGATTCATGTAGAAGAATGGCTGCTCCACTAAGCTTGCAAGAAGGTCGGTCTTCAACGAAGCCACATCTGTTTGATGGTCATTACTATTGGTGGTGGAAAAAGTGCATGTTTGACTATATAATGGCTGAAGATTATGAGTTGTGGGATGTTATTTGTGAGGGTCCCTATGTGCTCACTATAGAAGTAAAAGATGGGGATGTCACAAGGGTCATTCTCAAAACTCGACAGCAATACAATGACTTTGACAAAAGGGAATTTGAGAAAAATCACAAGGCTAGGAAGCTCTTAATGTGTGGAATTGGAGCAAATGAATATGACTTGATTTCATCTTGTGAATCAATCAAGGAAATATGGAATAGCTTGAGAATAGTGTACGAAGGTACTTAGCAAACAAAGAAATCTAAGTTAGATCTCTTAACTACTCAGTTTGAAAGCTTCACCTTGGAAGAAGGTGAATCTATTCATGAAATGCGTACTAGATTCTCCACCATTACAAATGAGCTCATGTTCCTAGAAGAACTTGTCACTGCGTGGAAGCAGGTCACTAAGATATTGGAGATTCTTCCCAGATGTTGGACTGATGAACTAGATATTGTCTATGAGGCAAAGGATCCTGAAGTACTGTCGTTGGATGCTCTATTTGAACATCTTCAAGTTCATGAGATGCACAAAAGGATGGACAGTCTCACTCTCAAAGGCAAAAACAAAGGAAAAGACCAGGTCCAGGACAAGTCACCAGCTATTAAAGTGGCATCAGGTGAAACCTCTGATGAAGATGAGGACATAGTATACCTCACTATGAAATTTCAAAAAAATATGAAGGCTCTCAAAAGAAGGAGAAAAGGACAAGAGAAGGGATCTGGTTCATGATAAGAGCGGAATAAAACCAACTGCGTACTATGGTGAGAAGAAGGCCATTGGAGTCTGGAAGGACACGTGACTCAAAAGAGTCTGACAATCCTGAAGATGCTTCCATGTTTGCATTGAAAGATGATGATGTTAGCTTTGATGAAATGTTTGCCTTTATGGCAAAATTTGATGGTGAAGAAGATGAAGAAAAGGTAAACCTTTCTGACCTTAAACAAAATTTGCATGTTTATTTTGTTAAAGGGTTGAAGAATCTAGTCGTTGATTTGATTGACACTATCATTGAGTTAATAACTGAAAAGGATCTGATGAACAACAACCTAGATATCCTTCATGAAGAAAAGGTAGCCTTGGTTAACCAAATGTCTATTGTGGAAGAATAATTGATAGTTCTAGAAGCAAAAAATCTAGAACTTAGGGACAAATTAAAGATGCTGAGTGAGAAATGTGGCAGAGGAAAATGAGAGGCTAGCAGTTTGCAAATCGATCTAGAAACCAGTTTGAATACTGCTGAAACAAAATTTGTTATGGCCTTGGAGAGAAATAATCAGTTAGAGAGGGACCTGGTCCGTGTCAAAGAAGAACTGAACAAATCTCTCAAATGGACCACCTCTTCAAAATTGCTTGCCAATCTTACCAGTCAGGGTCAAAATGATGGGAAGGGGTTAGGAAATTCAAGCAAAAGTCCTTCTTACAATCTCCATAGCAAATATGTGTCTGTGTCTGACAATTTGTTGTGCTTTCATTGTGGTCGTGATGGTCATTTGAAGAAGGACTGTCCAGCTTGGAAAAGGACCCAAGATAACCTCTCAAACTATTCTAAACAGAGGAACAGGAAGAAGAAGAAGAAGAAGAAGAAGAATAAGAAGGACCTGGTCAACAGGGGAACATGCAGAAGAATGGACCTGGTCATGCTCCTGGTCGTAAGTTGAAGAAAACCAGTCTGCCTCATTGGACAAAAGATTTTCTTATCACTCTGTTATCTGCTTACTGGGAGCTCCGTCTCAAATGGGTTCACAAGGCTAACAAGTGATTTTCTATGCAAGTGAGATGAGGTACCATCGGTCAGTGTTGGTTTATGAATAGTGGATTCCCAAAGCACACGACTGAGAAAACTAAAACTTCCTCTCTCTCAAGACACTTCAAGGTGGAGGTGTCTCTTTTGGCAATGGCAAGAAAGTACATTTTTTTTGTGTAGGCAGGACTTGAAAATCCGTGGAACACTCTTTGGAAGTTTTGTAGTATGTCAATGGGTTGAAGTACAATCTTCTAAGCGTTTCCCGAATTTATGATAAATAAAATTGAGTTAAGCTCTTATCAGATAAATAGGTGTCACAAACTTGCTCTCTCGGATGATGATCTTGATAGAAAAGAGAAGCAAGAACATGTATATTGTTGATTTGAATACTGCTCGTAGTGACAGTCTCACTTTCCTTAGTGCTCAAGGTGAGAATGTTGAGGTATGACACAAGAGACGTGCTCATGTAAGTGTTTCTCTACTGCACTAACTTATGTCAAGGGACCTAGTCCTCGGTCTGCTCAAAATAAAATTTGCAGATGACAAAGTTTATGATGCTTATGTTAAAAGGAAAAAGATCAAACCATCCTTCAAGTGGAATATGCAGGTTGTTCATCTTCCAATGGACTTTCGGGTTGAAATGGTGAATAGTACATGTTTTGTGACCAAAATAATGATATTGAGAAGTGTAATCTCAATGATGTTGAAAGAGTATTTGTGGGATACTCTTCCTCCAGCAAGGTTTATCTGGTGTATAAAAAATGTGTGCATTGAAAAAGATGTTCATGTGATTTTTGATGAGTCTGGAAGAATTGAGAAGTAAGTTGTAAAACAAAGAAGATTCTGAGATGGAAGAGATGTTTCAGATTCAAAGAGATGATCTAAACAATGACCTTGCTGAATAACATCTTTTTCATGAATCCAGCAATCTCAAGGAAGCTGATGCAGATTATGAACCTGATGAGGGACTCGGTCCTGTAGATAGTGTTGAACAAAAATGATGCAATTAAAACTAATAATGTAAATTCTGAAGGTGAGAATGAAGAAGTTGATCAAGCTCAGTTTGAAAAAAGCAAAGTATGACACTCGGCTCCCAAACAAGTTAATAGGTTGTCCAAGTTACTCTTCAACAATGGCTTCAAAAGAGGTAAAATTGTCAAAAACCCTCTTTTTGGAAAGGAATTACTGATCATTCAAGTGTATATCGATGATGTCATCTTTGGAGCAACCTTTTGAATTGTTGTGTAAAGAGTTTGCCGCATTCATAGGTAGTGAGTTCTAAATGAGCACAATGGGAGATTTCTTCTTAGAGCTACAGATTCAGCAAACCTCTAAAGGCACCCTCTGTTGTCCAGAAAAGTACATCAATGAGCTGATCAAATGGCTTAACATACTTGAAGTCAAGACAATGATAAAGAGGGGTAATGTCATCATGAAGTTTTGCAAAATGGAATATCAAGTGGCTGGCATCTTCACTGAAGCCCTAAGCAAGGACCAGTTGTATACTCTCATAGGAACTTAGCTACAGAGAAGAAAATAGCACAACGTTTAGGGCAATTGATGTCTGATCAAAGACAGGGACCTGGTACCAGTTCAGAGAAGCTGCTAAAAAAAATTTCATGTTATGGATGCCTAGATAATTCATACTCTCATGGGCACTAACTTGAAGCTGGATGCTGATGAACCTGGTTCATAGACTCCATTCTTGTACAAAGGAATCACATTTAAGGGCTCCTAAGAGAATCTGAAGACACTTGAAGAAAACAGGGACCTGGTTTTATTCTGTCCATCAGCAGACTTTTTGATTGGAGGAACAGGTGATGCTGATTATGTTGGGTATCAAGTTGATAGAAAGAGTACCTCAGGATTGGCTTATGTTCTAGGCTGATCTCTCACTCATGGGGAACTAAAAGGCAAGATTCAGTTGCTCTTTTAACAACTGCGGCAGAGTATGTAGTGCTCGTTCAACAACTGAGGCAGAGTATGTAACAGGTGAAGCTTAAAGTGCTCAACCCTTGTAGATCAAGCAACATCTTGAAGCTCTTAGAAGATCTGGCTGAGATAATCAAACTGAAGTTGGGAATGCTGAAACCTTCTTGAACGGATCTTGTCTGAAGCAATCAACTCTCTGATGACTATGCAAAGGGAGCAGATATCCTTACTTTTCAGTTATGTATGTTTTACCAAATTCAGTTTCATACCTTTAATAGGTATACACACATGGCAAAAGGGCTGAAGGAAAAGGGAGGTTAAGACAGATCTAGGCAATCACATTCAAACTACAGAGAGGGACCCGGTCCGTTCTCGAAGGTTAGCACTCTTAACATTGCAGTTTGAATTATGCATGAGAACCGTTGCAATTGCCACATGTCTGTCATTCAGGTATCTGACCGTTGTCCCATCTTTTGAATACCAAAAATGACACTTTTTTTCACATAATACACCCTTTCACTTCCTTCATATTTCACCTTTCTTTCCATCTCCCCAGAAAATTAAAATCCCTTTCCAAAAATCAGAGTCTTTCAAAACCCTATTTTCTCCTCTCTCAAAAACACTTTAAATGTTGAAACCCTTTGTTCCTACTAAAGAATTTTCGAATGGAGAAATGTTTTAGTGTGATGAGGGATCAGGTCTGAAAAAAAAAGGGTAATATTCTGAAAGCTCAAAGTATTCTGAATATGAGGGTGTCTGAACAAAAAAAAAATGAAATGAAAAATTGAAATGGTTCCTCAATTATTGATCTATTCATCTCGGAGGCCTTGAGTAAGTTTAATCTTACTAATCTTCTATCATGAGAAACTCAGGCTTGATATGGAAGCTATGACCGCTGCTCCTGCTAACAGGGATACTAAAATAGTTTGGCTCAGCTTCTGGAGGAACAATCAGAAGGATCAAGTTAAAAAAAGAAAAAAATTGACAGCCAAGCATGCTGAACTTTAAGAGAAGCTTCTAAAAAACCATGCTAAGGGATATGTTCTACTAATTCTATTATTTCCATCCCTTGCTCCTAAGCCATCCCCTCTCTCCCTAAATTCCCATGTCAGTCCTTATTCCTCTTTTCTATCGAAACTCGGTGGGTATTGCCTTGGTTTCTCATTCATAATGATGTCTGCAATGCTTTGATGGCTGATATTTTATTTGTGAATGAAAAATGTCTTATTTGCATTGGCGTGTCTCATCTTTATGCATTTTTACTCATGCTCAGTGTTGCCCAAGTGGCCATGAATTTGCTTATACTACATTTCTGGTAACTTGGTTTACTGTTTTAACCCTTTTTTATGATGTCAAAAGAGGGAAGATTGTTAGGGTATGAGATCAATGATGGTAATCAACGATGTTATGAGATTTATGATGACATGCTCATGCCGATAGGGGGAAGAAGTTGAAAGTCATCATCAAAAAGGGGGAAAATGCTATTTTGTTGTTGATGTGAAGTTTTGATGATTTGACAAACTTCGGGAATATGCAAAATGATGACCAATCCAATTATCTGAAGAGGCATGTTGATAGGGGGAACTGGTGAAGGGGGAAGAAGGTGAATAAAGTCTGTTATCATCAAAAATGGGAAAAATACTACTTTGGAGCTGATGTTAAGTTTTGATGATTTAACAAACTTAGGGATCTAACAAGAGACCAGATCCATGAAAGGGTCTTCTGGTATTGGGACTGATGAAAGGGAAATGAATGAATAAACTCAGCATGAGGAATATTTGTGTGTCTTCATAAAAAAGGGGGAAAATGTTATATTCTAGTTTTTTGATGATCCTCACAAATGCAGGGACCTGGTCCTTGGCAGAAGACTTCCATCCAGATTCAAAATGGTACAAAGCTGTAAAGTTAGCTTTACAGCTGTCTTGTCAGGTTGGTTAGTGAGATGTGGTTGGTGCATAACCTTTCATGACAGCAGGCTTTCAGCCAATGGCCTTGTCCCAAGGGTTTGTCCATTTTGATAATAATCTCTTCTCCTAACACAAACCCAAGTTTTGGCAAACAAAATTGTGAATTTCTAAAAATTCATAAGCTTAAAAAGAAAAGGCCATCTTTAAGGAAGAACATTGTTAATGCTCAACAAAGGGACCTAATGAAGTGCTTAAGCATCTTTATTGTATGTTGAGCTTTGTGTCTTATGTGCTTAAATTGTAAATCTATTCCTAAGCTATAAAGGAATTAGATCTTTGTTCAGTTCATACAAAAAGTCTAAATCAATCAGGTTGAGTGGTTTAGTGGGCAACATTGTTGTTGCTTAGTTGAATTCTAAATCATCTAAGATTTAGGTGGATTAGTGGGCAACATTGTTGTTGCTTAGTAAAAATCTAAATTGTCCAGAGGGTGGTGGTTTAGTGGGCAACATGTGTGTTGCTTAGTTGAAGTCTAAGTTATCTAAGAGGTAGGTAGCTTAGTAGGCAATAATGTTATTGCTTAGTTTCTTTCTTTGTAGTAGATGTGCTACATTGAGGGGGAATGGATTTAGTGTTAAATTCCTAGGTTGCAAGAGTTTGTAATCTGAATTGTTGCTCCGTTTGAGTGAAATGGAGTTTGGGTTGAAATCCTGTGAGGGCAGGTCATGGTTTTCACTGCCCTTGAGCAAGGGGGTTTCCACGTAAATCCCTTGTGCAGATTTTACTTTCTGCCATTATTTCAGTTACTGCTTTTGTTAAGTCAAGGGACCTGGTCCGTTGACGTATAGTGGACGCGTACTACTGTTTGTACTTACATTACTGTTCTTACAGTGTCAAGGGACCTGGTCCATTGACTCCTAGTGGACGCATATATCTTAACAAAAAGACAACACATTACCACAAATGTTTTTATTTTTCATGAAAGAAAAATATATTTTTCTTCCATATTTGGTTTATTCTCTCCTTAGAGGAAAAGTTTGGAGATCTATAAATTGAAGATTCTTATTCTCATAGCATATAACAAGAACATCCACAATGTAGTCAATAAAGAGTTTTGTTTATAGGGAGATTTTCCCTCAACATTTTAATATTTTCTTTTTATTAGTTTTTCATATGTAGGTTGATTGGCTAAACCATATAATAATATTATGTTTTTTAGTATAAGTTTTTGTCTGCGCTCTAAGAACTTTCGAAACCAACATCTGATTGATAAATCAGACGACAAATAAAAACATACTAATAACATATTATTAATATTGTTTGGTCAAGCGACCTACCTATTGAAAACTAATATTAAAAAAACATAAATATTGTTTCATCCTCTTTCTTTTTTTTCTGACATTTAAACTATTATTAGTATTTCGGAATTTGAATAAGTTGGAGCAAAAACAAATACTAAAATACTCCTATAAATATATATTATACTATACTTATTATTTTCACCTATTAAATAATCAAAAGGCACTTCTAAAATGTTTAGTTAAAATGATATTATTATTAGGTATATATAGTAAGAAAATAGAGTGAAAAATGAATGGTCAAAATAGATCAGCCAAAGAAAAATAGAAAAAAAAATTAGGACGTCCATCATTTTTGTCAACATCAAGTCGAAGCCAACCTTCCGATCTACCTAACCCCCGCTCCCCCCCCCCCCCCCCCCCCCCCCCCCCCCCCCCCCCCCCCCCCCCCCCCCCCCCCCCCCCCCCCCCCCCCCCCCCCCCCCCCCCCCCCCCCCAACTTCTTATTTTAGCCATCCACTTTTTTCAAGTATATTAATACTCCCTTCATTCCGTCTTTATTTATTTGTCAAATTTTAACGTGACACATCTATTAAAAAGACAATAATTGATATAGTGATTTATATTTTCACTCCTATTAATTAATAGAATCTCAAAAATATTTACTTACTATATTTTTCAAAGACACTAACTCAGTGTTAATAAATAAAGGGTATAATTAAAAATATTGCTCTCTCTTAATTTGTCAAAAATAACAATAAAAGAAAAAATTAAATTAAAAAATATTTGATAAGTAAATAGGGACTGAGGGTGTATAAAATAGTAGTGGTATATTTTTCCTGCTTTCAATAAATCATTTTTTAAAATTTGTTTAACTAAATATTAGTCGAGTACAATAATAGATGTACATTATTCATGTTCAAAATGGGTACTGGAATTCAAATCTAGTGACCTTAACATCTTGAAGCACACCAATGTTGTGAAACATAAATAAACACATATATACAATAATAGACTTGGAACTATTTCTTTTATTCTAATTTGTTAACACATGACACCTAACAACACTTAATATAAAGTTAGAATAATTACTGATGTTATGTTATTTGATATTGATTTTTCATCTTATGTTACTCTACACCTAGTGATGAGGAGTAATTGAGTGGATGAGAAGGTATTAAATATGAGGAATTTTCGTATATAGTGATAGTTTTGTTTTTAATTAAGAAATATTGTGATAATTTGTGTACTTATGAAATATAACATTAAAATATAGTAAAATTCTATCATGCATAAGTAAAATATAATGTAATCTTGCACAAGCGAAATATTGTATTCACACGCAAATAAAATATACTATTTTTAAACGGAAATGAAATACATTATATTGCATCCATATTATCATTGTATTTTCACTACATGACATTTGTATTTTATGAAATATACTTATATCATTACTAGAAATCACCAAATTTCCACCAAAAATCACTTTATGTGTTATTGTATTTTATATGATACACTTGTAATTCATGCTTGAAATAAAGAAATAATGTGTACCAGATGTATTTGCTACACAAAATTCAAACTCTCGTTATTTTTTAAAAGTACTACTATTTTAGGCCAGTATAGAAGCTATGTTTGTCATATAGGGTAATGTTTTCATTAAATATCTCACAACGGTTAAGCGTATACTCTTATTTATAATATTGGATAATTATCACGGTTAGAGTTAATAGCATGTTTGTTCAAATTTCTTAAAAGCCAAAATTACTGTTTATTATTTAGGTGTTGGGCAAAAAAAAGGAAGAAAAATGTACTTTCGGATAATAACTATAATATTTTTTTTCCTGTTGTAGTAAAGAAGTTACAAATTTTAGAGGCGGAAATAAATTAAATATTGAAAAAAACGACACTTTTTATATTATTCGACTAAACACAAAGTAATTATCTAAAAAAATAATCTGACCAAAAAAAAAATCTAAAAACAAGTAATTGTTGAAAGCTTGGAAAAGAGGATAGCTCCAATTTGGCCATCATTTTTTAAAAAGAAAATTTGAAAACATTGTTCGTTTGTGAAATTTGGCCAATTTTTGAAATTTATCTAAAAGAAATTCAAGTTTGAAAAATTAGTCTAAATCAATTTTTGGGTGAAAGTTCACTTTCACTCATAAAATTTTAATTTTTTTTTTAAAGTAAAATATAAGAAAATTATTTGAACTTTCTTTTGATTTATATATGTATAAGGTATTAATATTATATAACAGAGATGTTCTGAAAAAACAAAAATCATAATTCTCTATTATTTTATATGGAAGTCAAAATCAAAATACTATAGTTATTAATCTATTATACTACAAATTATCAAAATCAAATTTTAAAATATTAAATTAATTTAATATAATATTTTTTTAAAAATGGACCGAACGGATATTTGTCCACTTTTGATGTCTTTTTTTTTTTCTCTAAAATTGAGGATATTGAAATGAAAACTACAAAAGACGAAAAATTAAAGTCTCACCAAAAAAAAAATGCAAAATGAGATAGTTAGATGTTCCCGACCTTTGATGAAGTGGAAGATTGGGTAAAATTTCAACAAAGCGACCCTNTTCAATAACCCTATAACTATAGTCATTTTTGTAAGTTGCTCATTAAATTATCGGTCAACTAACAACTGATTCCACGTCATAAGTAGACATACACATATATAGGTAAAATGTCACCTAAAACACAAAGTTTGGAGGATATAAACCAAATTAAAGCACATATTGATGCATTATGCCTAATTTTGTTGGTTAGGTACTAGTAGTATTGAATATATTTGTGTGTGTGGGGCAGCCCCTATTTGAATTCCATCCCTATGTCATAAAAACAATACTCCTTCCTTGTGTGTATATATACTAATAATTCTGGCCAACAACATTCTCCAACTAGTTCGGGGACTTGCCATTTCTTTCTTCATCTTCATCTTCATCTTCATCTACAGGTACATTTTCATTCTCTTGAATTTTTATCTTTTTTCCAATTTATGTTCCGATCTGGGTGACCCCTCTTGAATTCTTGATTCGGGGTTGTGTCTTTTACTTGAAAACGTTAAACGCCTTTCAATTCTTGTTTCGATGTTTCCGAGGTTCTTTTATTTGTTCTTCACTGACTTTTTCTCCCGCTTATCATATATACCTGGGATCTGCATTAACACTTGTTACAACTCTTTTCTCTTTTCATTAAAAGATCTCATCATTTTAGAGGTTCAGTTGTATTTGTTTCTCTTAAGGAAGGAAAGATCTACACAAACTTGTTTGGATTAAAGAATCAGCTTTCTTGTTCGTTATTGTTCCTTGTCATCTTATTTGTTTTGGAATGTTGCTGCTTCAATAATATACTTCATTTACCATTTTGTTTTTGAGCTAACTAATTTGTATACCATTTCGCGTATCACTACTTGGATACACATTGCCACTAGAATAGCTGTATGATGAAATGATTCAATAGTTATCTATTGATGTATTGTTTTGGCCTTCTGTCTGTGCAAGAAATTATCTGTTTATGGATGGTGTTGATGTTGGAATTTTGCAGTTGGCAAAATGGCTACTGGACAACTTTTCTCCAAGACTACACAAGCATTGTTCTACAACTACAAGCAGCTTCCTATTCAGCGCATGCTTGATTTTGATTTCCTTTGTGGTTCGTACTATGCCTCTGGTTCTTGATTTATTTACAGGCAGATATGCACACAATGATCTTGTTATTTTCAATGTGTTGGTTAGTGTTAATTTTATAATTTTCAAATTTTCAGGGAGGGAAACACCATCTGTTGCTGGAATTATTAATCCTGGTTCTGAGGGATTCCAGAAACTTTTCTTTGGTCAGGAGGAAATCGCAATCCCAGTACACTCAACGTGCGTCCTTCTTTTTGGTTTTTTTTCAACCATTGGTTATATTCCCATTTTATTATGATTTGGATCTCTAAAGGATGTCCATTGGTAATCTTTCTCAGCGTGGTCTTCTTTTTTGTTGGTCCCTTCAAGTATGCAATTTGCTTTTGTGTGGCTTATATTTAGCTCTCTGCTTCCAGTGTTAGCAATTGAGTTCCCTGGTTATGTGATGGATCATGTGCTAACTTTTAACTTAATGGTTCGTAATTAAGTCACTTAGCAACAAATGTGCTGTTAAATTTTCTTAGTTTGAATTACTTCAGTTAGTAAAAGATATAGAAAAATGTGTTGTTACATTTCCACAGCTTGAATTACTTCAGTGAGTAAAAATGCCCTAGTTCTGAAACTTTCTCCAACCATCAGATATATCATAATCCTGGCAGATATATTTGATCTATGTTGTCTTCACATACCTTTGTACTACTGGTTTCTATTTGGTTAATTTGGTGTCTTATCAC
This sequence comes from Solanum stenotomum, assembly GCF_019186545.1. NCBI lineage: Eukaryota > Viridiplantae > Streptophyta > Magnoliopsida > Solanales > Solanaceae > Solanum > Solanum stenotomum. The sequence continues at coordinate 49,076,236 of NC_064282.1, forward strand.
TTACACTGATTATATTCTACATTTTACTTGTTCAGCATTGAAGCCGCCTGTGCTGCACATCCCACGGCTGATGTTTTCATTAACTTTGCATCTTTCAGAAGGTTGGTGCTCGCCACTGTTGTTGTTGTGCTTTCTTCCTTGAATTTTCCTTTTTCTCGAAGTGAAAACCTGAAGCTGCAAAAGATTTGCTATTGTATCTCTTCTTTACTGTCTTATTCATTTGCAGTGCCGCTGCTTCCTCCATGTCGGCTCTTAAACAGCCAACCATCAAAGTTGCAGCTATTATAGCTGAAGGTGTTCCCGAGTCAGATGCTAAAGAGCTGATTGCTTATGCAAAGGCAAACAATAAGGTAATATTATGTCATACCAATCAGGTTTATGCCTTTACATTCATTATCATTTTATTGGGGGTGGGGTAAGATTTTGAATGATAATGTATAATCAACTATAGGATAATCTTATGGATAATAAACTGAAGAAATTATCAATTACTTCTCTCACATTTTATGGTTGCCTCTCCTGGTGTCAATGAATCCCCCTTTCCCCTGTCCGCAGATTTTATCTTTTCTTTAAGATATAATAAAGAAATGGTAGAATGAGCTCTTAACAGATCATCAAGTGGAGCATTTTGGGTGTCAATAACTACCTCACTCTAGTTTACTGCCTTTATTAATTTCCAAATTTTATGGTGTATAATATGGTGATCTTCCTCAGGTGGTAATTGGTCCAGCTACAGTTGGAGGTATTCAAGCTGGTGCATTTAAGATTGGTGATACTGCTGGAACTATTGATAACATTATTCAGTGCAAACTTTACCGACCTGGATCTGTGGGATTTGTCTCAAAATCTGTGAGTGATTTTTAGAGCCGGTTTCGTCTTGTTATTTTAATAAATATTAGAGAAAAAATCTCTAATCAATTACACCTGCAACATTTTTCCCCCCTACTTTCTATTTTACTATCTCCTGGACTGCAATTAAGATAAGAAAATACTTGTGAGACACTTCGACCTACTCTAAAACTACTTTCAGAAACGTATCTTCACCTAAATTTAATGTATGCAACCATTCAAACATCCCTTTTACCATACTTTAATGCATGAAACCATGACCTCACTCTAATATATGAAGCTGAATAGTTTGAAAATAACATTTTCAGGTTTCAAGTATAATAACTTTTCTTTTGATGTACAGGGTGGTATGTCTAATGAGTTATACAATTCAATTGCTCGTGTCACTGATGGAATTTATGAAGGTTGGGCATTCAGAATTCTGAATCCATCTTATTGGAGCATGTTTATGTTGTTTTTATTGAGAAATAGAATATGAGTGAATTTTGGTATATGCAGGAATTGCAATTGGTGGAGATGTTTTCCCTGGCTCTACCCTTTCTGATCACGTTTTGCGCTTCAACAATATCCCACAGGTAATTCATTCGTATAGGCTACATTCTCCTATTAATATCACCAAGTTATCCTCAGGCCCTCGGTTTTGCTACTTTTAAGATCCTGATTGTTTTTAGTTTAAATTCTAATCCCCCATTGAACATGCCTAGAAAGAAGCCACTTTTTAGCTTTATAATCAAATAGCTAACATTCCAACCAACTGGCAAAAGTTTATCCCTTTCCACACACACACTGTGAATTTGTTGACTTTCTTCCTAATGTTCACCATTAGTATTTATGATTTAAGATTGATGTAATTCCACTGTTTTGATATAACTAGAAGCGCAATGGTGCATAAACAACTGATGTTTTGATATCTTGATGTATTTCCTGCTTCCATCACTACTTTTTCAATTACTAGTTCTTCGCTTCTTTTTGATCATGCTTTTGATATACTTAGGTTAAAATGGTGGTTGTTCTGGGGGAACTTGGTGGACGAGATGAATATTCCTTGGTTGAAGCCTTGAAGCAGGGAAAAATCAACAAGCCTGTTGTTGCCTGGGTTAGTGGAACTTGTGCTACGCTCTTCAAGTCAGAAGTACAATTTGGTCATGCGGTGAGTTCTATTTCCCTTGATCTCCGCATTTCCTAGAAACATGTTGCTTGTAGTATCTCGCGAAGATTGACAGATGTTTTGACGGAACTGCTTTTCTCCTTGTTCTCTTTTCTTCTTTTTAGAATAGGCTGGACAGTATAGTCTTTGCACATAAGTTTAACTTTGCATGGTCTTTGTCAAATAGGGGGCAAAGAGTGGTGGCGAAATGGAGTCTGCACAAGCAAAGAATCAAGCACTCAGAGACGCTGGAGCTATAGTTCCAACCTCGTATGAAGCTTTTGAAGGAGCAATCAAAGATGCATTTGAAAAGCTAGTGAGTCTCTTGATATTCAGCAGAGATTTTTTTTATGCCTTTTACTCTGCTTTTAGTTCTGACACCACTCCGTATTTGTTTTGGCAGGTTGAAGCAGGAAAGACTACTCCTGTAAAGGAAATTACACCTCCTCAAATACCTGAGGATCTTAGCACGGCAATTAAGAGTGGGAAAGTTCGGGCCCCAACTCATATCATTTCCACAATATCTGACGATAGAGGTATAGTTGGATTTGCGTATTTCCTATCTATGTTTTTTTTTTTACCCTACTTCCAGAGGATCAATAGTGTTCCCACTTAACTTCCTGTGTGACTCGAACCCTCAACCTACCGGTCGATGGTGAAGGTGCTCAACCACTTGTGCAACCCTCACTTGTCTCCTATCAATGATTAATGTTTTGTCTGGTGGCTAAATAAGAATCGGAAATGATGCTGATTGTGTCTACAATTTCAATTTCTGTTCACAGGTGAAGAACCTTGCTATGCTGGCGTACCCATGTCATCCATTGTGGAGCAGGGACTTGGTGTTGGTGATGTAATATCTCTCTTGTGGTTCAAACGTAGTCTACCACGTTATTGCACACGTTTTATTGAGGTATAGTTCTTACGGTTGCAACTCTATCACTCTTTCAATAGGTTATAAACTCTTATTTTTAACCATCAGTCTCTGCCAACGGCAATTATTCTGTATATAAACCTCTTAATTTACTTTGTCATGATTAATTCATGGCAGATTTGCGTCATGTTATGTGCTGATCATGGTCCTTGTGTCTCTGGTGCACACAATTCCATTGTAACTGCCAGGGCTGGAAAAGATTTGGTTTCCTGCCTTGTTTCTGGTACGTTACAGTCTGCGGGTTTCTAGATGTTCATTTAGTTTTCAATCAAAACTGGACTAATGTGTCTCTTAATAGGATTGCTGACTATTGGTCCGCGTTTTGGTGGTGCTATTGATGATGCTGCCCGGTACTTCAAGGATGCTTATGACAAGGTAAGGCTTATGATTTATGAGCATTCCCTAGGCACTCATCAGTCTAGAAGCAGTTCCTGCTGGTTTCTTTTGAGTCCAGATGAATAAATATTTTCAAATGTTTTGTGTTTGCAGGGTCTTACTCCATATGAGTTTGTGGAAAGTATGAAGAAGAAGGGCATTCGAGTTCCAGGAATTGGCCACAGGTAGCATATATTGTAGCTTCTTGATTATATCCTAGAATTGTAGAATTAAAAGATGTACTTGGAATTCTTTTGAACTTGTAGGGTTAGCATGCTTCTACACTTAATTTGACGTTCCACATCTACTTCTTGTGTAACAGGATTAAGAGAGGTGACAACAGAGATAAGAGAGTGGAACTACTGCAGCGTTATGCTAGGGAAAATTTCCCTTCTGTTAAGTACATGGAATATGCTGTTCAGGTTGAAACTTACACACTCTCAAAGGCAAACAACCTAGTCCTCAACGTTGATGGTGCCATTGGATCCCTCTTCTTGGATCTCCTTGCGGGCAGTGGAATGTTCACCAAGCCAGAAATTGATGAAATAGTGGAGATTGGTTACCTTAATGGACTTTTCGTGCTGGCTCGTTCAATTGGGCTTATAGGGTGAGTTGCATGATGGTGCTTAATCACCATTTTAGATTCACCGTCAGTAATTCTTGTTTATGATAGCTAGATTCTAATTCATTAATGATTAACGTGTACCTTTTGAAATGTCAGGCACACATTTGACCAGAAGAGATTGAAGCAGCCATTGTACCGTCACCCATGGGAAGATGTCCTCTACACAAAGTGAAGAGTCTCCCCATAACAACAGGCAGAAAGTTGCCTTCTCCCAATCTATAGTTTTCATTCAAACCATTAAGTTAGCCATTTGTTGTGTGTGAGTGTTTTGTTCATGTGTTAGAAAAGTTTTTCCACTACTCCCAAGGGCTCCTATGATGATTTTGTAAGTTGTTAGGGAGATTCCAACCAGATAAGTTATCATTTATGATCAATTCTTAGTTCCACCACTCAAGTGTTTGTTTTTCTCTCTTTTCATGTCATAAAGAAATAAGTCATTCCATTGTTGTACCTGATTTCAATTTTACGAGGAGATTCTTTCAATCAGTGTCTCTGCACTGTTTGCACTTTGCCTAAACGAAAATTTAGTAATTATATGTATTGAGAAGTGGATCTTGGCCCTAACTTTGATGCCATATTAAGAAATGGATCTTGAGTTCAATTCAACCCTAAAAGTTAGCTAGCTAATGAGGAAAGAATTATTCAAGCCTGTATAAGGAGACGACTCGTTTTTCTTTTCTTTTCTTTTTTTGCAAAAACAACACAAATCTCACTAGTTTAGAACCTAATTATATGCATTCTTGTGAGTTTTTGATATTATCTTTCGTACCAAATTTTGATATCTTGATACATGTCTCTGGTGCATCCAAAGATACATGAGGTCAAAATTAAGGTGTGATTTGTTCCACATACACTATATCCAAGTGGATTCTCATGTAGTTGCATAAACGGACTCTCTCTCATTTGCATCTCTCTCTATGTATCATGTATTTTAGAATGTATCTAGTATTTCGGATACATGTATCTAGGATACACTGACTCTCTCACTCCTCTTCCTCCTATCTCACTCGGCTCTCTTCCTATGTATTTGTATTTCAGAGTGTATCTGATAGCTATTGGAACATCACGAGTCAGCTTAGTTATTTAGTCGTATTAAGTTGGAGCAGTCCCTATCCCTGTTTATTTAGGATTAAGTTTCAGCAGTTATTGTCTAGTTAGGTTTTATTACTTCAGTTCGTTTAGGAGTCTTTCCGCTGTAATTCTATTTAAGCAACTTTCTGTCTTCATTAATAAATTATCGTCTTTTAACTTATACTCAGTC
>NC_064282.1:49084627-49097011 GCF_019186545.1 Solanum stenotomum
CTTTCCTCCAAGGCAACCTAGATGAGGAAGTGTACATGGCACAACCTCCTGGGTTTACCAGTGATGACAAGCCAACACATATATGTCGTCTGCACAAGGCGATCTATGGCTTGAAACAGGCTCCTCGGGCGTGGTACAATGCCCTCACGGGTTATCTCTCATCCATAGGATTTGTTAAGACAAAGTCAGATGCCTCGCTTCTTGTCAGACATGGTCCAAGTGACACGTTATTTGTCCTTGTCTATGTCGATGATATTATTGTCACTGGGAGCAACACCTTCAGTGTCAATCAGGTTATCACCTCTCTTGCTTCTCAGTTCTCTATTAAAGATTTAGGTAATCTTCACTACTTTCTTGGTGTTGAAGTGCTACGTAGCTCTGGTGGTTTAATTCTCACCCAAGCAAACTATGTGAACGAGATTTTAAATGATGAGCTAATGAATGACTGCAAGAGTATCAACACGCCAATGAGTGCCTTTGAGTTACTCGTCTTATTTGATGGTACTCACCTGACTGATGCCACACGTTATCGTCGAGTCTTGGGCAGACTTCAATACCTATCTTTCACCAGACCGGACATAGCCTATGCAGTCAACAAGCTGTCTCAATTCATGCAAGCACCATCAGACCTTCATTGGAAAGCTGTGAAGCGCATCCTTCGATACCTGTGTGGTACCATTCATCTCGGCCTATGGGTTACTTCCATTGATGACTTTAATCTACATGTGTACTCTATTGCAGATTGGGGTGGAGACATTACTGACAGAGTTTCTACATCTGGTTATATTTTGTTCCTTGGTCACAATCCGATTAGCTGGTCTTCAAAGAAGCAAAATACTGTCTCACGCTCTTCCACTGAGTCTGAGTATATGGCAATAGCTAATGCTCTTTCTGAAACCTTGTGGGTCACCAACCTTCTAAATGAGCTGCGATTCCCAGTCCATCAGTTGCCCACAATATATTGTGACAATCTTGGAGCCACATTCCTAAGCAAGAATCATGTCCTCCATAGTCGTGTGAAGCATGCTGCCGTGGACTTTCACTTTGTTCGCCATCATGTCGACACCAAACGGGTTTGTGTTGTTCATGTTCATGGTGTCGGTCAAATAGCCGACACTCTCACCAAGGCACTGCCCAAACCTGCATTTGAGAATAATCTTTTCAAGTTAGGCTTAGTGACCCATCGCCTAACTTGAGCGGGCGTATTGGAACATCACGAGTCATCTTAGTTATTTAGTTGTATTAAGTTGGAGCAGTCCCTATCCCTGTTTATTTAGGATTAAGTTTCAGCAGTTATTGTCTAGTTAGGTTTTATTACTTCAGTTCGTTTAGGAGTCTTTCCGCTGTAATTCTATTTAAGCAACTTTATGTCTTCATTAATAAATTATCGTCTTTTAACTTATACCCAGTCTTTATAATAGCAAAATACATATATCTAGGTGTATTTGATTTGAAATTTGGTATGAAATTATTAATTAACGAGGCAATATGCAATTATTTCAAACCACAAAGAGAATTAATAAATATGATAGGAATATTTGTATAATTAGGTAATTTTTCTTTCTTTTTTCCCATCTGACGTGAGACTCTTCAAGGTTTGAATGCAATATTTAGTTTCTATGTTAAAGCAGCCATAGATGGGTGTATTTGTAAGCTCCATCTTTTTTTATTGAAGGTTCATGGCTAACACACCCATGTTGGGTGTTGTTTCATTTGAATAATTGGACAAAGGGAGGAATTGGTTGTGTCAATAATAGTACTGCCCTTCACGTGGGAGGGGCAATGTGATATGAAAGGGAATACTCATCACTTTGCTTTGCCCCCACCATTTCCATTATATCATCTTTTTATCTTCTCCTTTTTGCCTATCTTTCTTTCTTAGATAGATTCAACAAAATAAAATTTACTGCTCCTTTTTATTACAACTTCTTTCAAGGAATCCAAACATATTTATTTCTTAAAATGGTCATTCTAATATTCAACCCATGTGGCCAACTCCAAAAACATGAATTCTCAACCACATAAAACACCCTGCTTTTATTGACAACATACTCCCATTTCACTATATCCACATATGTTTCCATATCTTAATATTAATTAAAAAAAAGACCAATTATTAACAAATTTTATTTTTTACAACAGAAAAGTAAAGGTTCACTCACAATCAAAGCATTCAAACAAAAAATAGACCCCCCCCCCCCCCCTCTCCCCTTCTTTTTTGTTTGTTCCCCCTTCATTTCTGATCAAACAAACAACAAACATACATTTCTTTTTTGCTTCTGTAGCATATTCCCTCAAATTTCTTGGAAATCTTTCAAGAATCTTTTAGTAGGCATCTGCCCATATATTCCAATTTTTTTTTTATATGAACTTTATGAAATTGAACTTGTGTTTATTATACTTTTGTAAAAGCACGGCAAATAAAGACATAATACATAAATATTATTCTAACTTGGCTTTAACGGACCTCTAATTTTGAGTGTGCATAAGTAGAAATGCCACGTAAGACACAAAACAGTCACATATGGTTCCATGTAGGATGAATGTGTCTATTTGTTCAATTTTATACAAGTTTAAGTACATACTTATGCACATTCAAAGTTAAAGTTCATAATTGCCGCTAACACTAAGTTAAAGATCATGTTTATGTATTACTCTTACGCAAAGTAAAAGTGTAGATAGTTAATCAACTAACCGAGCTACTAATATTTTTGGAGTATAGGCAGTTTCTTAAATTTGAGAGTAAAAAAGTATTTCAGAGAAAAAAAAACAAAAAATACTGTTGGACAAACAGGTCCACCATATTGCTTCAATTACTGCAACTAGTATAAAATTTGTGACAACCCCATTTCTGTATTCAACCAAAAATTCAATCTTTTTTGAGTTTCCCAAAAGTCAGTTTTTTTTCCCTCAACTGAATTTGTTTTAGGGTTTGAAAATTGACAAGTTTTTCCATGTAATAGCAAGAAAAATTTGTGTGGAGGAGAGAGAAATGGCTTCTGGAAGTAGAACAAAGCATTCCCATCATAGTTCATCTCAAGCTCAATCTTCAGGTACAAGTAATGTAAATTACAAAGATTCAATAAGCAAAGCTATAGCACAGTACACAGCTGATGCTAGGCTTCATGCTGTGTTTGAACAATCTGGTGAGTCTGGAAAGTTTTTTGATTATTCAGAGTCTGTTAAAACTACTACACAATCTGTGCCTGAAAGGCAAATTACTGCTTATTTGACTAAAATTCAAAGAGGAGGTCATATTCAGCCTTTTGGTTGTATGATAGCTGTAGATGAGGCTAGTTTTCGTGTAATAGCTTATAGTGAAAATGCCTGTGAAATGCTTAGTTTAACTCCACAATCTGTTCCAAGCCTTGAGAAGTGTGAGATCCTCACTATTGGAACTGATGTTAGGACCCTTTTTACCCCTTCTAGCTCTGTTTTGCTAGAAAGAGCATTTGGGGCACGTGAGATCACTTTACTCAACCCAATTTGGATACATTCCAAGAATTCTGGAAAGCCCTTTTATGCAATTTTGCATAGGGTTGATGTTGGTATTGTCATTGATTTGGAGCCTGCTAGAACTGAGGACCCTGCTTTATCTATTGCTGGAGCAGTGCAGTCACAGAAACTTGCAGTGAGGGCTATTTCTCATTTGCAATCACTTCCTGGTGGGGACATTAAGCTTTTGTGTGATACTGTTGTTGAGAGTGTCAGGGAGTTAACCGGGTATGACCGGGTTATGGTATATAAATTTCATGAGGATGAGCATGGAGAGGTAGTGGCTGAGAGTAAAAGATCAGATTTAGAGCCCTATATCGGTTTGCATTATCCTGCTACTGATATTCCTCAAGCTTCACGGTTTTTGTTTAAGCAGAACAGGGTGAGAATGATTGTGGACTGCCATGCTACCCCTGTGCGGGTTACTCAGGATGAATCACTGATGCAGCCTTTATGTCTAGTTGGTTCCACACTTAGAGCACCTCATGGTTGCCACGCACAGTACATGGCAAATATGGGGTCTATTGCCTCATTAACACTGGCAGTTATTATCAACGGAAATGATGAGGAAGCTGTGGCTGGCGGTCGAAATTCAATGAGGCTATGGGGCTTGGTTGTTGGACACCACACTTCTGTTCGGTCCATTCCTTTCCCTCTTAGGTATGCATGTGAATTCCTTATGCAGGCCTTTGGACTCCAATTGAACATGGAGTTGCAATTGGCGTCACAGTTGTCTGAGAAACATGTTTTAAGGACACAAACACTGTTATGTGACATGCTCCTTCGAGACTCTCCACCGGGGATTGTTACCCAAAGCCCCAGTATTATGGACCTTGTGAAGTGCGATGGTGCTGCTCTATACTACCAGGGGAAGTACTATCCATTAGGCGTCACACCAACTGAAGCTCAGATAAAGGACATTGTGGAGTGGTTATTGGCTTACCATGGAGACTCAACAGGTTTAAGTACTGACAGTTTGGCTGATGCTGGGTATCCTGGAGCAGCTTCACTTGGTGATGCAGTTTGTGGTATGGCTGTCGCTTATATAACTTCTAAAGATTTCTTGTTTTGGTTTCGCTCCCACACAGCGAAAGAAATAAAGTGGGGTGGTGCAAAGCATCATCCTGAAGACAAGGATGACGGACAGAGAATGCATCCACGTTCTTCCTTCAAGGCATTTCTGGAAGTTGTTAAAAGTCGGAGCTCACCATGGGAAAATGCCGAAATGGATGCAATCCACTCTTTGCAGCTAATTCTGCGAGATTCATTTAAGGATGCTGAGGCAAGTAATTCTAAGGCTATTGTGCATGCTCATCTTGGGGAAATGGAGTTGCAAGGGATAGATGAACTGAGTTCTGTTGCCAGAGAAATGGTTAGATTGATCGAAACTGCAACGGCTCCCATATTTGCTGTTGATGTCGAAGGTCACATAAATGGGTGGAATGCAAAGGTCGCTGAATTGACAGGTTTATCAGTTGAAGAAGCAATGGGGAAGTCCTTGGTTCATGATCTTGTGTACAAAGAATCACAGGAGACTGCTGAGAAGCTTCTGTACAATGCTCTAAGAGGTTATACCTGTCTATTTATTTTCTTCATTTCCAAATGATAGCACAGTTTTTAAGTTGTATAGTTTCTTTGCTCTGCATGAGTGGTATAATCTTATCTTTTCTCTTCTTTGTGTTCAAAAGCTGAATGTGAAGTAATCATGGGCTTCTAGTGATTTTCTTTACTCTGAATCCTCAAAACTTGAAAAAACTGTTGGTCCACTTCATCTTGTTGAATTTGTCAACTGAAGCATGCAGTCTTGCTTTGTGTGTGTGGGTAGAGGGATAGGACATGGTGTGCGACTAAATGGAGAGGTATTATGCACAAAACCAAGTCAATCAATCAACACACCTCAATTCCAAACTAGTTGGGTCGTCTATATGAATCCTTCATATCCATTCCACTCTACTTTGTGCCATTTGATAGACGTTTATTTTGATTCTTGCTTTTCTTTGGTAGAAGTTGTGTAGAACAGGTTCACTTTAAAAAGAATGTTCCCTAGGCATAATCTGACATTTGGGTGCATTCAAGTTGCAAACTTTTACTGCAAAACAATTAGTACATAGTTGTGGTTGTGAGGACTGACTTGCTGATAGCATTCAGGATCACTTGTTCACCTTCGGCAATCTGACAAGAGTATCACCAAGCTGTTAGCTTCTTTCTTGCCTAACCAAAACCATCTCTTGTACAGTACAGATTTAGGTTTGTTCCTGATTGTAGGGAACCTGCTCTCTGTATTGTGTGCGTATGTTGACTCTTGCATAGTTTGTAATTGAAATAATTGGCATCAACTCCGCTTCTTTTCTACTCAACTCCTGCAACAGACAACCAAAGAGAGAAATAAACTAATATTGTCGCCATACTACTGCAGGCGAGGAAGATAAAAATGTAGAAATAAAGTTGAGGACATTTGGAGCTGAACAACTGGAGAAAGCTGTTTTTGTGGTGGTTAATGCTTGCGCTAGCAAAGATTACACAAACAATATTGTTGGTGTTTGCTTTGTTGGGCAGGATGTTACTGGGGAAAAAGTTGTTATGGACAAGTTTATTAATATCCAAGGTGATTACAAGGCCATTGTGCACAGCCCCAATCCTCTGATCCCTCCAATATTTGCATCAGATGAGAACACTTGTTGCTCCGAGTGGAACACTGCCATGGAAAAACTCACTGGTTGGTCTAGAGGGGAGATTGTTGGAAAAATGTTAGTTGGTGAGATTTTTGGAAGTTGTTGTCGGCTCAAGGGCCCAGATGCCATGACAAAGTTCATGATCGTGTTGCATAATGCAATTGGAGGCCAGGATACAGACAAGTTTACATTTTCCTTTTTTGACCGAAATGGGAAATATGTGCAAGCTCTTTTGACTGCAAACAAGAGAGTCAATATGGAGGGCGATACTATTGGGGCTTTCTGTTTCATACAGATAGCCAGTCCCGAACTGCAGCAAGCTCTTAGAGTTCAAAGGCAACAAGAAAAGAAGTGTTATTCTCAGATGAAAGAGCTGGCATACATTTGTCAGGAAATAAAAAGTCCTCTTAATGGTATACGCTTTACAAATTCATTGTTGGAGGCCACAAATTTGACAGAAAATCAGAAGCAGTATCTAGAGACAAGTGCTGCTTGTGAGAGGCAGATGTCTAAGATCATTAGGGATGTTGATCTAGAAAACATTGAGGACGGGTAAGTCTTTCTTATTCGATTAGGCTTGCTAATAAGTTCACTCAAAACCAATGATGCTCGGATCCTCCAAAAAATGGCGCTGGGTGCATGTTAGATCCTCCAAAATTATGCATTTTTGGAGGTACTGACATGGTGCAGCAACCTTTTTGGAAGTCCACCAATATAGTTTAAACTAATACTTTCTCCATTTCATGGGCACAGAGTTTAAGAAAGAAAGATTTTTTTTAAACTTATGGACATGTGACCTTATACATAATGTACCATTTATGTGGCTCTAAAAGCATGTCATTAAGGATAGAGTGGGAACTTTAAAGTTAAACTGTTTCCAAAATATAAAAAGTTCCATTCTTTCGGGAAACTGACTAAAAAAGAGTGTCACATGAAGTGGAATAGAGGGAGTAGCTATTTATCCATGATATAATATCTTCTAGTGTAACTTTGGAGTCAACAACATACCCACTGTAACCCTCGAGTGGGGTATGGAGAGGGTAGTGTTTACGCAGACCTTACCCCTACCTTAAAAAGGTAGAGAGATTGGTTTCGCTAGACATCGACTAAAAACAGTAAATGTAACTCTGGAGTCAAAAGTAATAAACATGGTAGTTTCTTTTAAAAGAACAATAGCCTGCAATTGATATTATAGCAATGTTGTCAAAGGCACGCTTAAGCCCTAAAGCGAGGCTCAAAATGTGTTGAGCGCTTCGCCTAGCTTAATGTGTGCTTCAGTGTCGTCATCAAGGTTCTAAGGCATACTTTTCCTTGCCAATTAGCCTCTTAACACTAAAGAATGATATTTCAATTTATATAAAAAGAAATTCAATTTCTTTGTTCATATTTGTCATTCATTCTTATAATTATTAGTCTTGGACTAAATATATACATATATCTTTATTTTTTTTTTCGTTTGCATTTTTTTTTCCCATTAAAGGCCACACTTTATTTGTGCTTTGTGGTTAAAATCCCAATGGACCTTAGAGTTTATTTGCGCTTTTTTCTTTTGGCAACACTGCATTATAGTATTTGAAATTAACTATTTGGGATTTCTTTCTTCTTTTTTATAGTGTTGTTCTGTAGGTTGCTGGAGGGGATTATGGGTGTGTATTTCAATTCTATGTAGTATTAGCAACCTTTTTCCTTTCAGAATTTGACTGACCTTTGATCTTCTAACAGTTCACTGACCCTTGAGAAAGAAGATTTTTTTCTTGGGAGTGTAATAGATGCTGTTGTTAGCCAAGTGATGCTATTGCTGAGGGAAAAAGGCGTGCAGTTAATCCGTGATATACCAGAGGAAATTAAGACATTAACAGTACATGGTGATCAAGTGAGAATTCAACAGGTCTTGGCAGATTTCTTGTTGAACATGGTACGGTATGCACCATCACCTGATGGGTGGGTAGAAATCCAACTTCGACCAAGTATGATGCCAATAGCTGATGGAGTAACTGTTGTGCATATTGAACTCAGGTGCATTCTTTAATCTTCTCTCCTGCAACTACAGGCAGATGCCTTAAATTAATAGATAACTCCCGCCTTTATCATGCAACCTTGATTCTTTAAATGGTTCTTGAAGAAGTCTTCGGTCCTCATTTGAATGCCATCTGCTGCTTACTTGAGTCATTTATTTCAGGGTTGTTTTCTGTAGTCTACTTTCTGATTGCTCCAACAGGCATGTCAGAATATGAGATTTTTGATCCAATGAATATTGATGTAATGTTAGGAGGAGTAAAGGAAATTTCATGTATGTTTAGACCTACTATAAGCCTATAAGATACGAACTTAAGTGAAAGGTGCCTTTTAGACTTGTACCACTTCTCTTTGGCATAGCTTTTACCCTGCCTTCTCTTTTCATACCTCATCTCCTATCCAAATGTATCATTTCCCTTGTTCTATCGCCTTCCATTGACTCATCAGTGGCAGCTTCAACCTATAAAGTGAAAGTTTATACAGTTTTCTGCTAAAAAATTTTCCTTTATTTTCTGTATGTGCCACCTGGTAGCTTACCTTTTAGTCTAGTTCTGTTCTGTACATATATAACCTATCTATCTGCTTAGCCTTTAAAACATTCTGTTTCGTCAATGCTCTTCATCTTTTTTTCTCAAGCTCACTCCATTTTTGCTGTAAAGGAGGTTAACTCATGCTTCCATTCTAAGTTGTATAAGCTGACGGCTGACCTAGCTCAAGCAAGAACTAATACTGCAATTAGTTGAGAGCTGGATAAGATAAAGATCCCGAGATGTGAATTTTGACTTTGGTAAAATGATCAAGGCAGTACTTTTACCGTCTCAAAAAAAAATGATCAGGGCAGCATCTCTTTTGTTTGTTGAGCTCTTTTAACTCGACTTTACCATTGCTCGTCTTTCATCTTTCCGCTTTTATTTTCCTGTGTTTGGAGTAGGAAAAAACATACTCTCCACCTCAAACTTGCATTTCATCTATAAAGTTTCTCTTCCAGTTTTGAACTGAAACAGCAGAAGTATAAGCTTGTAATGAACTGAGTAAATACAACTGCTTATAGAAGAGCGTTGATGGACTTCATAACTAAGATACTATAATCTCAAGCCAGCGACAGGAATTAGTAGAAGCATAGCCTTAATCTTTTAGTTTTGTAAATTTAATCTTATACACCGTATCATGGTGCTTGAATGTGGTACTTAATAACTGCCAAGCATTTTTCATTGGAGACATAAACGTATCCCCAAACAAATACTTCTGCAGGTTTTGGTGTTTACTAGCATCCTAGATCTCACTTTATTAGCTTTCCTAGAGGTTGAGTTATTCCAAAATATTCATCTTGATAGTGTTTGAATAGCATCCTAGGTTGCACTTTGCTTTTCGAATCAACTCTTTCCTTGTATTAGAAAATTGAGTTCTAGGGGTTAAGTTTCAGCAGTTGCACACTTTTTGGTGTGCTATACTACCTTAACTATTAAATAATCTCTTTTTTTCTTTTGGCATAGGATTCTATGCCCCGGCGAAGGGCTTCCTCCTGAATTGGTTCAAGACATGTTCCACAGCAGTCGGTGGGTAACTCAGGAAGGCCTAGGACTGAGCATGTGCAGAAAAATGTTAAAGCTTATGAATGGAGAAATCCAGTATATCAGAGAATCAGAAAGATGCTATTTCCTGATTATCCTTGACCTGCCAATGACCCGCAAAGGTCCAAAGAGTGTTGGGTAGGAGCTTACAGCACACAGTAAGAGAAGAACCTGTAATATCTCTTAAAATTGCATGCTGGTGAAATTCTGGTAATGCCTCTGATCCTTTAATGGAACTTGACACAGGAGAGAGCAAGTATGGGGGATTGATCGGCAGCATTCTAACGCTATTAAATGAGCTGTTTCCTACATTGTTGCGACTTGTATTTGCCAGCGTCTTTTATAACTCTGAACTAGTATTCTCTCAGCATGTGCAAGTTGAGAAAGCTGTTGCTCCTTCGTGTATGTTTTTACCAAAGATTAATTCTTGACATAGTAAGTGGCTAATGGCCAAATAATTGGAAAATGGTTAGCATGATTCCAAATTACTTGATCCCAGAGCTGTTGTGTGTAGCATAACAAGTGTATTGTTGTATAATACTAGTATGTATTAAAAGGTGGAATAAATGTCATCCTTTCCATGGTCTGGATGAGTTGGTGTCTCCCACTCTTTGTAACATTAGGATTTGTGTAACATGAACATACTGAGAATCTTAAATGACTAATTAGCTCCTCTTGGTGGCTGATCTTCCTATTTTTGGAAATAATTTTATGGAATTTGGACTGTTCTTGCTGAACATTATTGTGTGTACGAGTGACTAGCTTTAAATTTTGAATTTGCCTCGAGCTACTTTTATACTTAGCATGCATGTAACTGAACAACTCTTAGTTTTACATTTAAATTTGCCTCCACTTTTACACTTGGCTCATAAGGTTGAGACATTAATGCATCCAGATCAAATTCATGTAGACCTAGCGAACAATGCGCACCATGGAAAAATATGATCAATATAGATGGTTCTGTCCTGTTTACTTGTCCATTTTATACTTGACACACCTATTATGAAAATGAGTTTACTATTTATTCCAATTAATTAATAGAATTTTAAAATCCAGAGGTTCTACTTTTTTCAAAAACATTAACTTTTTAAATAAATTGAGGGTATAATATGTTTAAAAAAAGGAAAAAAGGACAAATATACCCCCGAATTATCGTTAATGGTATATAAATACCCTCCGTCATACTTTCCGTTCATTAGTGCCCCTGCCGTCCAAAAATCAGTGCACATTTACCCCTCACACTAACAGAAGAATTATTTGGTACACGTGGCACAATCTCACGACTCAACCCGATTTGACCAATTATTTAACCCAAAATTCGAATACCCGCCCATTACCAAAAAAAAAACAACTCTTTCACATTCTTTTAGATTTATGTAGCATGATAAAAACACAAAAAAACTTCTTGTGGTAGAGAATGTAGCTGCATTTTGATAATTCACCTACCCAACCTAAACTTGCTACAATTGAGACTTTATAGTCGTCATTGCTTTGACTCCAACACAACAATTGTAGGAGCTCGATCACCTATGATCAAAGATTTCCTTTTAATTATTTCTCTTTTCATGTTCGGTTCCAATTAATTAAAAGATAATTTTGTTTATTTTATTTTTGGGCTCGAATTCAACTAAGTAAGACTTATCATTCCACTAGGTCAATTAACATATGATTTCAAGTATATACATATGTTCCTTTCCAATATTGTGTTGCTAGGTGACGTTTTGGCATATTCCATGTTTTAGGTTTTGTATAGAAATAATAATTAAAAAAAATAGTTAGTACTCCATTTAAATTTAAACTCATAATATAAATGAAAAACTTCTTATTCTCGTGTGTATAATTAAACTAGTAAAGAAAGCCCGGGCGCTGCCCGGGCCCAACATTAATAAAGTTATATTGTTACTCTCTTCGTCCCATATTAGATGAGAATCTTACAAAAAAATAAATTTCATATTATTTGAGCACTTATTAAATTAGGATAAAATTAATTAATTCTTTTCTATTTTACCCCTACAATTAATATGACCATTCCTATATTGCATGTGTATTTTTTGTAACTCATTTCAACGTGCATTGATATAAACAAAGGGCAAAATGGTGAAGTCTTCCAATGTATTAATGATTTCTTAATCACCGTGTAAAGTTGGAAGTGCCCATCTAATATGGGACGAAGAGAGTATAGTTTCTGTATTGTTATAAAATTAGTAAAGATTGTTATAATATATTTTGCTCATAAGTGAGCTAATATAAAAACTTATTTGTCATTTGTCTTTTTAATTTCAATTTCAAATAGCAAATAAATGTAGCGATAAGATTGAAGGTAGAAATGAAACATATCTTTCTAAATTTAAGTAAAAATAAACAGAGTAGAAGTAACATTAGGGTTATCGATAGGACGATTCATTCGTTTATTTTTAAAAAAATTATATCATTCAATTTTTCGGCTATTTTATAATGTATAACCAAAATTAAAATTTTAAAATCATCCCAATCCTAATTTATGTGACACAAGTAGTACAAAAATTAGTCTTTTTTTTGTTGTCTTGTAGATATTTTAAGTTATTATTTATTGTAAATTATAGTACTTTTTATTAAAGTTTTTAATAACATATGTTACTTTTTATGTTTGA
>NC_064282.1:49098007-49115675 GCF_019186545.1 Solanum stenotomum
TATATATTATATATATTTTATATATATATATATATATATATATATATATATATATGGCTCCTTTTATTTGGTGCCACATGTCAAAAGAAGAGTGAATTTTATTCACTCTTCTTATATAGTAATAATTATTGTATTTATATAATGAAAGAGTCAACTTGGCATAATGATTTAAAATAATATTTAGTTGAATTATATATGCAACTAAGGCAAGTGTCTGAGATGATAAGGTGATTAAGCTGCAACACCTACCCTTGACAACTATATTATCCAAATACATAAGGTCCATAAAATCAGAGTTTTAAAAATAGAAAACTTATAATATAATGTTAAATGAACCATTGTTCACCTCACGCCTTAACATAAATAAATACATTGACATTAGCTGCACTTGTTGATAACCTCAGAATCCAACTAGCTCAATAAACCTTTAAAAAAAATTAGTTGATTATGTGTTTATATTTGATGTCACACTATTTGGATAATGGTGAATGAATGAGAGAAATAGGGAAGATAAAGATGTTTTATTATATAGTTTTCCCTATTTGTAAGATGGAAATTTTTTTAATGGCACTATTTGATAGTAACCCGCTTGACCGCCAACATGGGTTGTGGGACCTGTAATGCACGATTCAGATTTAGTCGGGGATTCAGTGTGGGCTTTGGAAAACGGATGGAAAACCAAAGAAAAAAAAAACAGCTTGGCCATGTATGTACTTTTTCTTGATTGTTTTTACTTTATTTGAAAATTAATATTTAATTATAAATTGTATTTGAAATTTGGAAAATATCAAAATTCTGTTTTCCTTACCTTTTTTTCTTCAATTTTTATTCTAATTTTTTTATTATAAAAATGATTTATTTAAATTATATTTCATGTTTAAATAGTATTTTATGTTGTTTTTTTTTAGATAAGTACTTTCAAACAACAACAATTATTTGCAAAAACTACAATAAAAAACAAATCCATCTTTGACTCCAATTTTCAAAATTTTAAATAAGGGATCACTTGGTCATGTGAGATGAAATTAAATGAGATGAAGTTGAAGTTGAAGTTGAAGTTTTGTTTGGACATGCAATTTAAATTTTTGAGTTGCATTGTTTTGCTTATAATTATAAAACTCTGTAAATTGTGAAAACTATCAAAATTACCCCAATTTTTAATACAATCTTGCCGATAAGTAAAAGTTCATAACAAAAGTATAATACACTATCACAATGTTATTCTAAAAGACTATAATATTTATCGATCAAACTATAGTTCAATAAAAAGATAAAATTGAACAAAGTTGTAGTGTATTACTCTTTAATAAAATTGAATATAGTCAATATCATTAGTAATCTATATTATTTTTTTCATATTTCATGAATATTTCATCACTCCTTTGGTTTTCTCGCAAAAAAATATGTAAATATAAAATAGTGGATTTTTTTTACAAAATATAAACCTGTGGGTAAATATTTATATTTGAAAAATGTGAAATCATGATATGAAATTTCCAAATCAAACTTTTTAGGGAATTTGGAATTTCATCTCATGATTTGAAATTATGAGGTGAAATCGTATTTTCAAACACTAGTTCATCACATGATTTCAAATCAAGAGATGAAATTGCATGTCCAAATGCCTACTAAACTAAAATTAATATTTATGTATTGTTGTTTGTAATAAATTTTAAACATATGAAAAATAAATCACCCACAAGCAAAATATGAAGAAATAATAATATTTTATTGATAAAACAATATGGGTATAAATCTGTTTGTTCCCTTCATTCTTTTCTCATAAGACATTATTTGAGAATTGTTAGTGGTGTATTTCTCGAAATAGGATGATTTGAATTTGATCTCTTTATGAATATTCTATGAATTTGCGAAATATTCGAGATGTCTCTTTAAGGAATATAATACCCTTTATATAGGCATGAACTAGGGTCACGGTTGAATAGGCTCCAAGAATCCTAATTGAAATTGAACACACCTTGTAGAGTCTCAATTCGAATTGAACACATATTGTAGAGTTCCACAAAAAATCAATGTCTATAAATCCCCCCCTGCTTCAATGCCTGTCGAAGTGTAGACTTGATGAAACTCAAAGACGAGACTTGAAGTACTCATTCTTCCACCTTTGCGATTTTGTGACTTCAAATTTACAGATTTGATTTGTGAGAGAAGAGATGAAGGGTAGATTTGGTCTCACTAGGCGTGCCAATATGTTTGCAACAAATTTTAAACATATGAAAAATAAATCAACCACAAGAAAAATATGAAGAAACATGAATATTTTGTTGATAAAACAATATGTGTACAAATCTGTTTGTTCCCTTGATTCTTCTCTCATAAAATTTATCCATGATTCGAGGGTCATTAGTGACTTATTTCTCGAACTAGGATTATTTAAATTTGATCTCTTTATGAATGTTTCAAGAATTTGAGGATTATTAGAGATACCTCTTTAAGGGAATATAATATCCTTTATTAGGCATGAACTAGAGTTTAGGTTGAGTGGCCTCCAAAAATCCTAACTGAAATTGGACACATCTTATAGAGTCCCAACTCGATTCGAACACATCTTGTAGAGTCCCACAAAATTTCAATATTCTATTGCAAAAGCTTCACTAAGCCTATCTTTGCAATTTAGGCTCACATTTCTCCATTGATTTATGAAATCTATAACCAATTCATCCTTCCTTTGGCGAGTATTCGTGAGTTCTACCATGCTCACTGTACTCCTTGTGCTATAGAAGCGATTGAAAAACTCGTGCTCTAAGTGCTCCCAAATGTCGATAGAATTGGGGTCGAGATCCGTGTACCAATAAAAAACAGTTTCCTATAAAGAGCGGACAAACTTCTCGACAAGATGGTCTCCATAAGTTCCAGCATTATTACATGTCTTCAAAAAGTGTGCAACATGTTGCTTCAAATTTCCTTTACCCTAAAACTATTAAAATTTGAGAGGTTGAAAACCGGCGAGCATTTTGAAGTTATCAATTCTTATAGTATATGGTTTGACATACATATGAGAAGATTTGGTGGAGACTTTATACTTATCTTTGATGGTCCCTTCGATGAACTCCTTCAAACGATCAAGCGGGATCATTCCTTCAGAAGAAACTGGCATCTCCTTGACAAGCGGTACTTGCTTCGCAAGATTTTTGATCTCTTGAACTTTAACACCTTTTTCAGACACATTGTAACATCTCGTATCCGAAAATAGATCAGATTGTAGATTTCTGGTATTGCAAGTGGCATTCACGGGCACCATCCACGGACCGTAGGAGGACCCACGGTCTGTCCTACAGGTCCGTGGTTCGTGTCAGCAAACTCCCCCAGAAATTTGGCCAAGTGTTGACCAACGGCTGGATCTATGGTCCGTAGGTCAGGTCACAAACCGTGGTTCGTGTCCGTGGATCGATGTCCCTAAAGCCCAGCTTCAGTCCCGATTGACGGTTGACCAGCATGGACCGTCATTCGATGCACGATTCGTAGGTCTGACTGTAGGTGAGGGTAGCAGCCAGTTAGATAAAAATTATGATTGGGTCAACTTCAAAGAGTCATAACTCTTAGCACAAAAGGAATTATGTGTCCCATGACCTATGATATGATAGATAATTGAATCCTCTTTCCAACGCCATCAAGTTTGCTAAAATTCGACCTCCGAGTAAAAAGTTATGCTCGTTTTAGTGAAGACCTGTCTGGCAGACTTGACCGACGACCCCAATCGACGGACCGTATATTGAATGACGGCCCGTCAGTCCCGTCCGTCAGTCACTCCCACAGCAATTAAGTCAGGGGTATTTTGGTTTTTTGGTCTTTTTCTATTTTGTTGGACCCTAAGATACGTCGTTTAGACCCTAAATCATGAGGTTTTAGTCAGTTTAAGCCTATAAATATAACTAGAACTTACCTTAGTCAAAATCATTAATCAAAACTTAGAAAATTAGAAGGAAGAGAGGAGAAAAAGGTCAAGAACCCTAATTCAAGAACGCAACAAGTTTCCTTCAATTTCAGCCCCAAAATCGAAAGATTTCTTCGTGGAATTCGTCACCAGGTATGTGGGATTTCACTAGTGGGTTCCTTTCACCCATTAGGTCCCTAGAATTCAGTCAGATTCTTGATTCCATAATTATGAACAGACCTAGGGTTTCTAGATTTTCAAGAGATCATCATGAATTGGTTATTTAAATATTCCAAATCAGATTATCATGTTATTGTTTAGTTTATCGCATGAATTCCAGAACCCTAGCTATGCATTTCTTTAGTTCTTGAATTACACATGCTAGGTGAGATATTTTAGTAATTCAGTTATACATGCCTCAGTTATTAATGCATCAATATCAGTTTAATTGTTGCATTCTCAGTTTGCATGATTTAGTTTGAGCTATCCAGTATATCACAGAACTTCAGTCATAATGTGTTAATCACTTAATCTATTGGGAGTAGCATAATACCGAGTTGGACTAGGGTTCAACGTACCCATATAGTCCCAGAACTACGAGCCACGTAGGTGCAAGTCCCCTCTATGGACAACATCAGTTTAGTGATCACACCAGCATGCCTCTATACCTTTGGCAGGGTATATTGGGTCCTCTCGATGGGGCGTATACATCGGACTCCACATTTAGCTCATGTGGTTTTATGTCGGTTATTAATAGCTCCCACAGTTCAGTCAGACTCTATTGCATTGACCATATTCCAGTACAGTCAATATTCAGTCTCATCATGTTATAAATTTGGTCATTGCATCAGTTAGCTCAGTATTCAGTATTTTCAGTATCTATCATGTTCAGATTATATCATTGCTTATTTGCTTTGTTCAGCTATATATTTATTTCAGCTTTACTCTATCTTGCATGCTCAGTACCTTTGAAGTACTGACGCATAAGTCCGCAACATCTTCTCATGATGTAGGTTCAGGTTCTCAGCATCCAGATCATGCTAAGATTGATTCCTGAGTCCTCATTCTTCGAGGACTAGTGACATATTTATCTTTATCGCTTTTAGTCTTTAGTTTCAATTTTGCTAGACCTAGTTGGGGCATGTCCCAACATTTCTAGTCAGTTTAGAGGCTTATTTCAGACATAGTTAGATTCAACTTAGTATTGAGTTAATATCTTCTTTGTATTAAACTCATCAGTTATCATTTATCTCAGTTATAGTATATGGGTATTCCCCATCTTTTCATTTTATTTATGATTATAACTTCCGCACAATTTCTATTATTCATATTATATTTAGTATGCTTATGATCATGCCAGCAGGGTTAGCTTGGGATCACTTGTGGTCCTAGGTCCCGTGTCCGCGTCTCAGGGGTAGCTCGGGGCGTGACACACATGACTAGCTTCTCCATCAAAAAAGCCTTCCATCCTATCCATTAACTTATCAAATTTGATACTCTTAGTGGTATACATGTTTTGTCAATCCTTCAATTAACTTCGCCAGATTTACACGTTGTTCCTCCATGGATGAAGCATCAGTTAAGTTATCATTCCTTGTTGATCATTAGGGATGTAATAGAGTACATGGGCTATTGCGCAAGTTGATCTTCAACGGACTTACATTACGTGATATATTTAGAGATGATTCACTTGTTAAATCATAGTTCCCCTTTGTGGTAGAGCTCTTAGAACCAGTTTTCTCAAGTAGAGATAAGGTCTTCTTGATCTTTTCAGCAACATTGCTTCCTCCTTCTAAAGTATTTGTGAAGGATCTTGATCCTTTTGGAGTCGAAGACTCAAAAACATAATTTGATGTGGACGACACTTGAACTGTTTGTTTTCCCAGTATAGTTACCTTGCTCCTCGTAATAGCTCCAAAATTTCCAAGGGTAACACCAACGATTCCTTCGACTTCAATAGAGAACTTAGAGTTAGTGGCCTTAGAGGCAGTTGATTGAGAGTTGATCTTCTTGAAAGTCATCTAGATATTCTTTAATACTTGAAAAGTTGAGATAAGAGGTAGAGATTGTCCCACCGGACATGCCACAATTTATAGACAATAAAATTTGAGTTGAGAAAATAATAATCAAGTCCGAAAAATGATGCAACAATAATATTTATTGATTTAAGAATATGAGTGTTACAATCTCTATGATTCCAGTTATTCATCTTTTCAGATATAAATTTAAGGGTTCTTGAGTTTGATCTTGAATTTGTTCTTGAACTTGATCTTGGATTCAAGCGTTTTGGAGTTTGTTCTTGAATCTTTGATAAACTTGAACTTTATCTTTATCTTGACTTGACTTATACTTGAATTCAAGGGTTTCAAACGTGTTCTTGAATCTGGTGGTCTTGATCTTGATCGTGCTTAAACTTGAATGCTTGAAGCAGTGGCGAAATCAGGAATTTCACAAAGGCGTCCAGAAATAG
Organism: Solanum stenotomum; assembly: GCF_019186545.1. Classification (NCBI taxonomy): domain Eukaryota; kingdom Viridiplantae; phylum Streptophyta; class Magnoliopsida; order Solanales; family Solanaceae; genus Solanum; species Solanum stenotomum. Next base: position 49,104,373 of record NC_064282.1, read on the forward strand.
CTCTTTTTAAAAAGTTGAACTAGTGAGATTCGAACACACGAGAACTACCTCATTCCAAGGAGGTGAAACCACCAAGCTACAATAACTTGTTGTGTTAAGGGTGTCCAAAATATGTTATTTAATCATTTTGTATATCATTTTACTTGTATTTACGATTTTTTTTTTCGACGAAGGGTGTCTAATTGGACACCCTGACCATCATGTGGCAACGCCACTGACTTGAAGTTCTTGAACTTGTAGCTTGTAGAGAAATATGCGGGTTTTGATTCACGAGCTCTCTTTGACTATTTGTTAGAATTCTAGTGTCTTTTCTGAATTATAAGGACCCCTATATGGAATAGAGGTGTTATGAAGAGAACATGTTTCCCTTCAACCAATCAGATTTAAGTAACATGACATATTGAACTTTACGGAGTGGGCTTGTCATTTTGACACACGGTTTAATCTTATTGGCTTCTTTGTTTGATTTGGCATGCCACACCATTTGACACGTGGCACCAAACTGAGCCTCTAGGATGAGATGAAACTGGGCTCATCTATTGTAACTCAAATCAATTAATTTGGACTTTAATTAAATCCATATTTATTGGACTAAAATAATTAATCCAATTATATTAATTCATAATATTTATTTGACTAATATATTCATGAATTCAATATAATTCGAATTATTTACTAAATTTAAATGATTACAATTTCATGTAGTAACTTAATTATTAGATCTAATTTATGACATTATGTGACTATCTATTTTGATATATTTTTCTTTTAGTGTAGATTTAATTGTATATTTCAGATAAATTAGTTAAATTTGATAATTTTGTTAGTTTTTAAAAATAGGGGCACAAATCATATTTAAATATATATATTAAAATAAATATAACCCAACACAACTCCTTTAAAATTTTAAAATAAAATAAATAATATTTAATTTTTATAACCAAATGCCTGCAAAAAAATATATCATGTGCCAATGTTCTTTTGTTTTTTGTCCACACAAGTCTCCATCACACATGTCAATGTTGTGCACGCAAACAATGTCCCCTCTTGCCATTAGCGAGGAGAGGAGAGAGAGAGAGAGAGAGAGTATTGAATTGACCTAGTTAAGTTTTATGATGAGTGGTCTAGAAAAAATATGAACATACTCCTCTCATTGAAGTTAATTAATAAATTATTTTGTTCTTTTTTCTTTATTATAAAAAAATATAAATGGGTTAGAATTATTTTATTAAAATTATATTTAATCAAATCTATACTATATATATAGAGAGAGTATTGAATTGACCTAGTTAAGTTTTATGATGAGTGGTCTAGAAAAAATATGAACATACTCCTCTCATTGAAGTTAATTAATAAATTATTTTGTTCTTTTTTCTTTATTATAAAAAAATATAAATAGGTTAGAATTATTTTATTAAAATTATATTTAATCAAATCTATATTTATTTATATTTTATATTGATGAACCGTAATTAATTCAATTCATCCAAATTTGATCTAATCCATTCATTTGCCATCTCAATAACAATCACCTCTCTTTTCTTTGGAGTTGAGTTTTATGATGAGTGGTCTAGAAAAAATATGAACATACTCCTCTCATTGAAGTTAATTTATAAATTATATTGTTCTTTTTTCTATATTATAAAAAAATATAAATGGGTTAAAATTATTTTATTAAAATTATATTTAATCAAATCTATATTTATTTATATTTTATATGAATGAACCGTAATTAATTTAATTCATTCAAATTTGACTTAATCCATTCATTTGTCATCCCTAAAAATCACTAAAATTATCAATAAGAATCACCTCTCTTTTCTTCCAAAGAAAGAAGGAGAGATGAGAATAAGGAGAGATTGATTCGAGTTTACCATCTAGTAATGCAATCTGTTGAACAAGATAGATCAAAAACTAGATGAAAAAACTATGCGTTATCCCTTATCTAAGAACAATAAAATATTTTTGCAACTAGACTAAACTCTGGCATAGTCATAAATATTGAAAGTACTTTTTTTTTTTCAAAAAAAGAAAGATTAAATATTAGTTTGACTATAAAATTTATGTAGTTTTAAAGATCAAATTTCAAAATTTCCTATTTTGTCCAGAATATAATAGTTGACCTATTTTAAAATTCGTCCTTTTGTATTTTTGGAAACAGTCCCCAAATTTTTGTAGTTACTAACTTACAATAGTTTTACTTTTGGCATTGATGAATCTTTGTAACTAATTGTAATTTGATGAATTGTACTGGTTAGTAATAGTGTTATTAGAAGTTATTAGAATATGGAAAAACTACCTAATTCGATGTACTTTCGTAACTCCTTTACCATGTATACTTTTAAATAATTATATATCTTACTATTAATTAAGACTTTTCTATCATATATTGAGTAAGATACATTTAGATAGATATATTCCTAACTAATAGCTTAAATTAGTTATCTGCACTATGAAACCATCTCAAATTAACGATTTCATGTCAATCAACTCCATCTCTCTCATCAACCTCCCACCCCACCAGGGGCGGACCCACCCTTTGGGTAAGGGTGTCAAGCGACACTCCTTCGTCGGAAAATTACATTGCATATAAAGGTTAAATTTTGGTTTAATAAATATATATACAAGTATTTATACCTCTTGACGCAAGTTAAAGATTTAGTTTAGTGGTTAAGGCGTTGTGAGAATTCCTTGAGGTCGTGTGTTCTAGTTTTATTTTACTACGACCATTGACACCCCTTAATGACAATCCTGGGTTCGCTAGTGTACGTGACAGATTTCAATTTGTTTTGTCTTCTAATTTTCAAAATTTAAGGTAAAACTTCATTGAGTTAATTAGAATTTTCATAATTTACTTTCATGGCTAGTGATTCTCCAAATAAGGTGAAGCAAACATCGTTGTGGTTAGATGTCGGACCAACCAGGAATGTATTCGAAATGTTTCAATATTAGGTTGTTTACCAATTTCCTACTTCGAGATTTATTGTTGCTCGAAAAAAAGTAATTGTTCATGAAAATAATAAGCGGAGATTTATGCATGTATCTGACACATTATTGAGTTAAGATTATATGTATCTAATTTTTATCAGTGTACATGTACTAATAAAATATACGCATGTATTGTAGATTTACGCATGTATTTGACACATTATTGAGTTAAGATTATATGCATTGAATTTTTATCAGTATTTATGATTAAGTGTATATGTATCTGCTAAAATATACGCATGTATCTGATTAAGTGTATATGTATCTAATAAAGTATACACATGTATCTGAATTAAGAAGTCTAAATTTTGTTGAATTGCCCCCCAAAAAGAAGGATTTTGATTGTTTTTACCATTTTAGGAGTTTTGATGTCATATCCTCTAAGGTTGTTGCAAGCATGATTTTCTCCTTAATTAATGACTTTTAGTTATATCCCTTAATTAGACACCCTTCTTAATTAATGACTTTCAGTTATATCCCTTAATTAGACACGCTAGTTGATATGTATTTGTCTTACATGTATCTGGAAGAGACAAACACATATAACTGAGATCCAAAGTATGGTAAGAAGCGAAATATTGCAAACCAACGTGAATCTAATTAGTAATTAACTCCTAAAATAGTGAGATTTGTGTAAGTTACCCTTAAAATATTTGTGTTATGATTTTATGATAATGTATTATCTAGTTCATTATAAAAATAATAATATTGTATCAAACTTATTTGTACATAAGTAAGCCCCTGCAGAGAATTATCCCGATGAATAAAAAGTTTCACACAACATATAGGAGTTAACACTTTCGAGAAGTACATAGAATATTAGAGAATCCAATACAACACGCAAAACACGACGATCATAATAAATTTAGCAAACACAGACGAGGAAGGGTGTAGAAACGATGAAATGCTTGGATTATGATTTGTAATAATGATAATAAACATTATCAATAAAAGTTTGACATAATTTGAAATTAGCAAATACTCCATATTTGTTTGGTATGATTGAATATTCTTAAAATAGTCATATTTTATGTTTGTTTTATATATATAAAAAAGCAAAACATGTTTTAGAAAACTTTTAGTCAAACACAATTTTATTCAAATCTAAACATCATCCAAATCACAAAAATAAATAAATATTGAAAATGTATAGGATATGGTAGTTAAGAATGAACCAAAATGCCTCCCTATTAATGGAAATGTAAGACAAACATGAGTTTAGCAAATGACAGACTTTTCTCTCCTTTATTGATTAGATAGATAGACACACACCTCCTTTAACTTCACCTCCAATTGCTTCTAGGATATCTCTTTGACACTACTTTTTGTCAACCTTATCGTCCTACCAATAAATCCTTTCCTTTTTATACACATAAATTTCCCCTATTAGGTAGGTATGGTCTATCTCAAATTTGATGGGGGTATATCAATATGATGAATTTAACTCCACACTTATCCTATACTTGTTAAACTAATTTCTTATATACATTAGAAATATACAATCAAAATGTATGTAACATCCAATATAATACTAGTGTAATCACTCATTTTTTTTTTACATAATACATAAATGTACCTTATAACTTGACTTCATTTTAGATTTATGCCTTTTAGCTTTGGGTATACACAAGTAGACACTTAAACTTGTATGTGGTTGAATAAGTAGACATATGAGTCCTATGTGACATAATACAAGTAGGACACCACGGTCCTACGTGTACACAAATTGCCACATAAAATGCCACGTAAGACATGCGTTTCATTGTTCAGTTTTATAGAAATTTAAGTGTCTACTTATACAAGCTCGTTGAAGACATGAATATAAAATGAGTGAAAGTTAAAATACATATTCATGTATTCTGCCTCTTTTTTTTTTTATAAAACAATATATTGCAATTGTTCCCTACAAATAATATCATATTAAGATTAAATGAATAGAGTTGGAGAATAAGTTACTCATGGAAACGACAAGCATTAGTAATAAAGTAAACAAAAAAAGGACAAGATGAAAAGATTGTGGAGTGAATATCTTCGACTAGAATATATACACTCCCATATTTATTTTTATTTATTTACTATTATTTTTATTTTTAATTGTCACTATTAATATGTAAGATTTTTTTTTTTTGATATTTTATTTTTAACATTAATTATTTATTGTTTAAATCATTTTCTAAAACCTTATACAATAACAACATACCCAGTGAAATCTACAAGTGAGATTTGAAGAGAGTAGAATATATACAGACGTTATAAATTATAACCACTTTCTTATGGAGGTAGATATGTTGTTTTTGAAAGACCCTAGGCTCAAATACAATAATTTCATATACAAAGAAGAAATATAGCCAATCACAAGCAACAACAACACCGTACTAGGATAGATTTTTGAAAATAACACTCCATCTGTCCCTATTTACTTATTCATTTTTGACTTGATACACCTATTATAAAAAAGACATAGTGAGTTTACTATTTTACTCCTATTAATTGATATAATTCCAAAATCAATTTATTTATTAAAGAGGTTCTATTTTTTTCAAAAACATTAACTCTTTTAATAAATTGAAGGTATTGTAGGTAAAAGATACTCCCTCCGTCCCATTTTATGTGATGTAGTTTTATTCGGCACATAGTTTAAGAAAGAAAGGAAGACTTTTAAAACTTGTGGTCCAAAATGAATGATATAAATTTGTATGACTGTAAATCATTTCATTAAGGGTAAAATAAACATTTTATAGTTAAATTGTTATTTAATATAAAAATGTGTCATTTTTTTTGGGACTGACTAAAAAGAAAAGTAAGTCACATATATTGGGACAGAAGGAGTATTATCTTTTCTTGATTTGTCAAAAATGACAAGTAAAAAGGGATCGAGAGAGTAATGAATAATGATGAATATCAAAAACAAAAACTACACTACCAATCACTCTAGGTAAGATAACCATACATTACCCACTAACCTTCTACCCTAATACCTATCATGCATATCTAAGGTCATATCCCCGACAATCTAAAATTGTCTCATATCTTGTTTTATTATCTCTCTAATACTTTTTGATTTACCTTTGTCTCTCCTGTTACCCTCCGTAACCAACCTCTCACACTTCACATCTCCTCTTTACATGTCCAAAGTATTCTCACTTCTCCATCTTGTCCACTATGAAGGCTACTTCTACCTTATTTTCGAATTTTATCATTCCTAATATGTCCACACATCTACTTCAACATTCTATCTTTACAAATATACATGCATCTGCTGAACAAATAAAAATGAACGGAATGAGTCACTGTTACCGAGACGCGTTATTACCACGATGTTTCTCCTGAGAATAGAAGATGATTTTGGCGGTCATATCGAAGAATAAAGAATTGGTCAGAATCAATTTACAGAGACAAACAAAGCACACTATAATCTTCACAAAATAGTAACCATTTTTCTAAAAAAAGGTTTCCTTACCCAAAGGGTATCTCCAGTTGCCATTTTCTTACACTTCTCAGCTAGAAATCAGCTGCAAAAATAGTCTCTGTCTATACCACTTTTTCTTTTGTTCTTGTCAAATTTGGCATTAGATCGATGTTATCTTGAGGGTTTGACCAAAATTCATTACTGAATCTGAAGCTGGGTATCGTATTTTCAGTGGGTTTGTTCAAAATTGAAACTTGGAATGGAAGACCCAACTGTTTTAGCTAAAGTTGCAACACCCCCAACTGAGGAATTGCTGAAGAAGATCCAAGAATTGGAGGCAGGTCATGCACAGTTGAAGCAGGAGATGTCTAAGCTTATGGTTTCAAATGATAGTACATCACAAAGGCAAAGGTCTCATTCTATATCCCCACAACGCCCACCTCGGCTTAGGGGTTCTAATGACCCATTAGGGAAAAAGGGCTCTACTTCCTTCCGACATTCATCACCCTTGCAAAGAGAGAGCAGTAGTAAAACTGAGCGTTGTAGCAGCAGCAGCAGCGGGGGCGTCAAGTTTACTGATAAACAGTATTTGAGCATATTGCAATCAATGGGCCAAGCTGTGCATATATTTGATCTCAATTATCGATTAATTTACTGGTAAGTAGTTATAAAGACTTGCTATTTCTGAAAAAATGTCTCCTCAGTTCGGTTTTTCTTAGTTTTACTCTGTATTTAAGTTAATAGTGTTATATTACCAGTATAGTTTAATGTTATATCAGATACTTTTTCCCATCTATGAGCAGTATTTTTGTTGCTTGCCCTTCCTTTTTTTGGTAGGACTTGGGAGAGAAAAGAAGGAAACACCCTTAATAGGCATTGGTTTTGTCTTGGATAGGGTTCACAACCATGAGCTCTCTAATTCCAATTTTGACGTTTTTTCCAATCTGTCCAAGTTTGGTGGACAGAGTTACCTGGTATCGGTGATGGTGGGAGGTAGTAGGTACCCAAGGAGCATGCAATCTGGCCTGGACACCTCTGTTAGCAATTTTTTTTTTTGTCTTGGATAGGTGTTAAGCATGTATATTGTTTACTTTATTTTTTCCAAACTGAATCTTTATATTGTAGCTGCTAACTATTTGGGGATTGACGCTCAGTTGTATTTACATGTTTACATTAAGTCCGTGTTTGCTAATGATCTTTTTAGTTTCTTTTAGGATTCGTATGTTAATAGAAAATGTAGTGTAACCTCTAGATTAAAGAACATAGAATAATCTTTAACAACAACACATAATATCTCGGCACTCCCCTGAACATGACACATTTTATCCGTGTACACCTAAACTATCGTTAGTCCCCCACACACACGCACACACATACATGGCTATATGGTAGCTTTCATCGCCTTGATGTTGACATGACCAAGAGAGTGGATACATTTTCTCTTGGGCTCGTGAGGTTGATGAAAAATCAGCAAATCAATTTTCAAGTGGAGTTTTTTTCAACCATTAATTTCCACCTAGTTATATAAAATGGTTTATTTGTTTCACATGTGGATTTCTTCTTAATGTACTACATATATTTTACCTCAACTTTGTATTTTTCTGATTTATCTTTAGATGCTATGACTTTTTATTCCAATTGTATTTTTTTTTTCTGGCGAATTCTCTGTATTTTTTACTGTGTATTTCTTTTTATTTCATCGTTATATGCAATGATGATCATGTTGCGATTCTGTAGTCTTCATTTTCAGGCTAAATATTTAGAAAAAAGAACTTCAAAAAATGTCCACGTGGCAGCAAATATATTACAACTCCTTGGACTGAGGTCGTCCAATGGGTGAAAGCTACCAAATAGCCCCAAGTATAGGTGGTAATTAGGATCAAAGATAGTTTAGGTGTACACCGAATAAAAGGTGTTGGTTATGGGGGGTCCCAAAAGTATTTTGCCTAAAAACAAACTATTGAGTATAGGAATGAGACCAGTCCTAATGGATCATAATAGAAATTGAGGATTCATATAGATGATCTTAACTAGTAGATGCCTGGTTGTTATTATTGTTGAATCTTAATAATGTAGGACTAAACCATACATTATTGGCTTGCAACTGTTGAGCAGGAATCGAAGTGCTGAGCAATTATATGGTTATTCAGCTGCCGAAGCTATTGGGCAGGATCTTCTTGAGCTGATAACAGATCCTAAGGATCATGCTGTGGCTAAAATCATTATACACAGAGTGAAAATGGGTGAGAATTGGACTGGACAATTTCCTGTAAAGAATAAGCAGGGGGACAGGTTTTTAGTGGTAGCAACAGATACCCCACTTTATGATGATGATGGTACATTTGTTGGTATTATTTGCGTGTCAACTGATGCGAGGCCTTTTCATGAATCATCTGCTGATGTGAAGCATACAGAAGCTGATAAAAGTTCTGGTAGGCCTAGAAGCATTGCTAATGCAACCCTTGGACTTGATCCACAGCAACCTCTGCAAGCTGCCATTGCCTCCAAAATTTCGAATTTGGTTAGTGTAAAGTTGTTTGACATGCTTTCTTTCTTTCTTTTCACTTTATTTTCGCTTATTTGTATGAGGTGTCTATGTGCTGATGTGATGAAAACCTCAAATAGGCTACAAAGATGAGCAACAAGGTTAAGTCAAAAATGAAAACTGGAGAGGGAAGCATCCTTCGGGAAGGTGGAAGTGGAGACAGTCACCATTCTGATCATGCCTTTTCTGACGCTGCTCTATTGGATCAAAGGGAAGATGCAAATTCAAGTGGAGCAAGTACACCCAGGGGAGATGTTCACTTTTCTCCATTTGGGGTATTTACTAATGTTGCAAAAGAGGAGCACACTCCAGAAAAATCCTCAAGAGATTCTGGAGATGAGAGTGAGGGAAAACCTGGGATTTCTAAGATTATAACCTCAAAGGCAGAGGCGTGGATGGTTAAGAAGAATTTATCATGGCCATGGAAAGGCAATGAGCGAGAAGTATCAGAGGCAAAGGCTACACGATTTGTTTGGCCCTGGCTAAACAATGACCAAGATAATGAGTGGAATCATTTCAAGAGTTCTAATGCAGTATCAACACCAGATGATCAGATTATGGAAAGTAACCGTACAGCTACCAATGAGGCTTGGGGATCCTGGTCATCATCATTTAATGTTAATAGCACAAGCAGTGCTAGTAGTACCGATAGCACTACTAGTACTGCTGTTAATAAAGTGGATGCTGATACTGACTGCTTGGATTATGAAATTTTGTGGGAGGATATGACAATCGGAGAACAAATTGGGCAAGGTATGTCAATTCTTGTTTACCGGTAAAATTCTCAAAGATAAATCATATCAGGTTAGTGGACCCTTTTCTTTTTCTAAGGAATTATCAAGCATGTATGATGCTATCACTTACTGTTTTACCACAGTTATAGATGTTCAGTGAAACAATAAGAAGTTCGGACAAAACTTAGCAACACTTCTATGCACATTTTCATATTTTTGAAGCTTATAAACCATTCCCCTATGAGGATCACATTTTTGCGTTACAGCTATCAGATTTATGTCTTTTATGGTTTAACTAGAGTTTCTCATGTTTTCTGTTCCATCGTTCTCACTTTTCCTTCGTTTATGTTTCAATAGGTTCTTGTGGAACTGTTTATCATGGGCTGTGGTTTGGATCAGTATGTTCTCTGACTCTTTTATGACTTTCCTTTCTAGAGAATGTCCTAAGAATTTCTGTTTTAAGTGTTTCCAAACATATACTGTGGCATGATGAAATATCTTGTTCTCAGATATCACTTGTATAAGTTATCAAGTTGATGGGAGTTTACACTTATTTGAAAGAAGGGCTAAATTCTTTCTGCCTTTTCTCATTATATGCTCCATTCAATTAATGTTTAAAACTTTGAAGTGCTTTAAGCCAGTATTTGAATAGTATTTGACATGCCATTTGTCACGTTCTATGAATGTCATTTGAATTCTTGATTATTGGTTACTTTTAAGAAGTGGAACGACTGCTGGTTTACTTTTGTAAAGTGATGTCTTTTGCAGGATGTTGCGGTTAAAGTATTTTCCAAGCAAGAATATTCGGATGATGTCATATATTCCTTCAGACAGGAGGTCAGTATGTTTTTCATGGATAAATTGTGAAAAGCTTTTACATGTTCCTGTATGGGAAATTGTTTTTCCAAAGCAGTTAAGCTATATCAGAGTTACTATCGAGTTCTTCCCTAGTTTTAGTTCATGATCGACTGGAAGTCAGTAGCTTTAATGAGGTCTAAGATGCAGGCATGGGGCAAATTATGATTTTTTTGGGTGATAAATGTCAATGAAAAGAAGAAACCAATAAAATATTATTTACAGAACTGTAGGCTTTCAATTGGTAAGAGAATAAAGAATAGAAGATTTTTCATCACCCTGACAGAGTTGTTCTCTGTCCTCTCCAATGGTGTGTTCGAATTTCGCATTTTTCCGTATGCTTGACCTACATTTAGGACTCTGGATAATCATCGATAAATGTAGTAAGGTACTTGTTGAATTTTAGTTACTCTCTCCGTTTCGATTTATTTGTTTTACTTCCCTTTTACTCTGTTTCTAAAAGAATGCCACTTTCTATATTTAGCAACTCTTTACACCCAATATTCTACCTGACATATTTAAGACCACAAGATTTTAAGGGCATTTGGTATATTATACATAGGGGTGGCAAAATGGGTAAATAATATGGATATCCACTCATATTACCCATTTTAAATGAGTTGGGTATCCAACTCATTTAAAAATGGGTAAAAAATGAGTAATACCCACATTACCCATTTAAAAGTGGGTAGTTAAATGGATAAAATGGGTAAAAGCAAACAAAAAAAAAGTGATAAAGGTAAGAAATTAAAAATTAAAATTTTTAATGGGG